>NC_066541.1:17969975-18109958 GCF_024679095.1 Eriocheir sinensis | reverse complement strand
AGAATGTATTTGAATAAATATAAATATACAAAATACACATAAAATAACGTAAATTTGTATAAAACTATATACAAAAATACACAGAAGTAATTAAATTCGTATGAAAATAGATATACAAAATACAGATAAAATAAGCTAAATTTGAATTGAAATGTATATACAAAATACATAAAATAATGTAAATTTGTATCAAAATATTTATAAAAATACATATAATAACGTAAATTTGTTTAAAAATATATAAACAAAATACACATTAAGTAATGTAGATACGTATAAAAAATATGTACAAAATACACATATAATCATGTAATTCGTATCAAACTAAATAAACAAAATAGCAATAAAATAATGTAAATTTGTATGAGAAAACATATACAAATACATATAAAACATTAAATAATGTAAATGCGTACATAAAATAACCTAAATTTGTATAAAACTATATACAAAAATACACAAAAATAATTTAAATTTGTATGAAAAGAAATATACAAAATACACATAAAATTAGGTTAATTTCTATTGAAATACATATACAAAATACACATAAAATAATGTAAATTTGAAAGAAAATATATAAACAAATACACATATAATAACGTAAATTTGTATGAAATATATATACAAAATACACATGAAATAATGTAAATATGTATAAAAAAATATATACAAAACACAAATAGAATAAAGTAAAATCGTATCAAAATATATACACAGAATATTAATAAAATAATGTAAATTTGTATGAAAATTAAGATGCAAAATACCTATAAAATAACGCATTTTTTTTTTAATTATTGATACCAAAATACACATAAAATATTTGAATTTGTATCAAAATAAATATACAAAATGCACATACAATAAGGTAAATTTGTATTGAAATAGATATGCAAAATACATATAAAATAATGTAAATTTGTTTCAAAATATATATGCGAATACACATAAAATAACGTAGATTTCTATAAAAATACATATACAAAATACACATAAAATTAAGTAAATACGTATAAAAAATGTATACAAAATACACAAAATAATGTAAACTCGTATAAATATAAATAAACAATATAGCAATAAAAGAATGTGTATTTGTATAAATATAAATATACAAAATGCACATAAAATAACGTAAATTTATATAAAACTATATACATAAAATAACGCAAATTTCTATAAAAATATATGTACAAAAATGAACATAAAATAAATTTGCATAAAAATATATATACAAAACACACATTAGATAATGTAAATGTGTATAAAAATATGTATACAAAATACCTATGAAATAATCTAAATTCGTATCGAATTAAATTAAGAAAATACCAATATAATAATGTAATTTTTTATGAAAATATATATACAAAATACTCATAAAATAGCCTAAATACAAATACAAATATACACATAAAATAATTTAAAATTGAATGAAATAAATATACAAAATAAGCATAAAATAAGGTAAATTTGTAATGAAATATATGAAATAATACACATAAAATAATATAAATTTGTATAAAAATATATATACAAATACACATTAAATAACATGAATTTGTATAAAATTTGTATCAAAATATATACTTATGCACACAATAAAATAACGTAATTTTTTATGAAAATGTATATACAAAATACACATAAAATAATTTAAATACGTTGAAAAATATATATACAAAAAACACATAAAATAATGTAAATATGTATGAAAATATATAAACAAATACACATAAAATAATGTAAATTTGGATAAAATATATAAAAAACAAAAATAAATTTCAATTTGTATGAAAATAGATATACAAATACACATATAATTAGTTAAATTTGTATTTAAATACAAAATACAAATAATACAAAATAATGTAAATTTGTATGAAATAAAACAAATTCACATAAAATTAAGGTCAAAATAAACAAAATATCAATAAAAGAATGTGTATTTGTATGAAATAGATATACAAATACACAAAATAACCTAAATTGTATCAAACTATATACAAAAATAAACTAAATATTTTAAATTTGTATGTAAATATATAAAATACACATAAAATTAGGTAAATTTGTATTGAAATACATACACAAAATACACATAAAATAATGTAAATTTGAATGAAAATATACACAAATACATACAAATAACGTAAATTTGTATAAAAAATATGTACAAAACACAAATAGAATAATGTAAAATCGTATCAAAATAAATACACAGAATATTAATAAAATAATGTAAATTTGAATGAAAATAAAGAAGCAAAATACCCATAAAATAACGCATTTTTTTTAAATATATATACCAAAATACACATCAAAAAATTAAATTTGTATTGAAATAAATATACAAAAAACACATACAATAAGGTAAATTTGTATTGAAATAGATTTGCAAAATACATATATAACAATGTAAATTTGTTTCAAAATATATATACGAATACACATAAAAGAACGTAGATTTCTATAAAAATATCTATACAAAATACATAAATGAAGTAAATACGTATAAAATGTATACAAATACACATAAAATAATGTAATTCAGTATCCAAATAAATAAACAAAATAGCAATAAAAGAATGTATTGTATAAATATAAATATAAAATACACATAAAATAACGTAAATTTATATAAAACTATATACAAAAATACACATAAGTAATTAAATTTGAATGAAAATATATTCAAAATAAACACAAAATAAGCTAAATTTGAATTGAAATATATACAAAATACATGAGATAAAGTATATTTGTATCAAAATATTTATACAAATACACATATAATAACGTAAATTTCTATGGAAATATATAAACAAAATACACATTAAATAATGTAAATACGTATAAAAAATATGTACAAATACACATATAATCATAATAACTTCGTACTTGTATCAATATAAATAAAACAAAAGCAATAAAATTATATAAATTTGTATGAGTAAACTGTATGTTGCATATTTTTTTAATACAATTTACTCTTATTATATACGCATTTTGTATATTAATTTTAATATATGTATTAGAATATATATTTTTGATACAAATTTATATTTTCATGTATTTTCAAATTTAGCTTATTTTATATATTCTTTAGCTTATTTTTATTTTTTTTTATTGTTTTATACAATTTTACGTTATTTTATGTGTATTTTGTATATTTATATTTATACAAGTAAACATTCTTTTATTGGCATTTAGTTTATTTATTTTGATACGAGTTTACATTATTTTATGTGAATTTTGTATACATTTTCTTATATGTATTTACTTCATTTTATGTGTATTTTGTATATGTTTTAGAAATCTACGTTATTTTATGTGTATTCGTATATATATTTTGAAACAAATTTACATTGTTTTTATGTATTTTGCATATCTATTTCAATACAAATTTACTCTTATTGTATGTGCATTTTATTTATTGTAATACAAATTTAGATATTTTAAGTGTATTTTGTTATAGATATTTTCATAAAAAATGCGGTGTTTTATGGGTATTTTGCATCTTTATTTTAATACAAATTAAAATTATTTTATTAATATAATGTGTATTTATTTTGATACTATTTTACAGTATTCTATTTGTGTTTTGTATATATTTTTGTATCCATATTTACATTATTTAATGTCTATTTTCTATATATAGTTCATACAAATTTACGTTATTGTAAGTGTATTTGTTTATATATTTTCATTCAAATTTACATTATTTTTATGTATTTTTTTATATATTTTAACAAATTTTAGTATTTTATATATGTATTTTGTATATACATTTTTATACAAATTTAACTATTTTTATGTATTTTTTTATAGAGTTTTATAAATTTACAATATTTTATGTAGTATTTTATATCTATTTTCATACAACACAAACTTACAATATTTTTATGTATTTTGTTTATTTATTTTGATGCGAATTTACATTATTTAATGTGTATTGTGTATATATATTTTTATACGTATTTACGTCATTTCATGTGTATTTTTATATATATATTTCTATAGAAATATACGTTATTTTATGCGTATTCGTATATATATTTTGAAACAAATATACATTGTTTTATGTGCATTTTGTATATTTTTTCTATACAAATTTACCTTATTGTACGTGCATTTTGTATATTAATTTTAATACAAATTTAATTATTCTATGTGTATTCTTCTATATGTATTTAAAAAAAAATATGCTTTATTTTATGGGTATTTTGCATCTTTATTTTCATACAAAATTACATTATTTTATTGATATTCTGTGTATTTATTTTGATACGATTTTACATTATTCTATGTATATTTTGTATATCTATTTTATACAAATGTTCGTTATTTTATGTGAATTTGTTTTCATTTCATACAAATTTACATTATTTTATGTGTATTTTGTACATGTATTTAAATACAAATTTAAGTAATTATATGTGTATTTTGTATATCTATTTTCATACAAATTAAAATTTATTTTTTTGTTTTTTTGTATATATTTTTATTCAAATTTTCGTAATTTTATATGTATTTTGTATATTTATTTTCCTACAAATATACGTTCTTTTATCGGAATTTTGTTTATTTATTTTGATACGAATTTTCATTTTTTTAGGTGTATTTGATATATATATTTTTATACTTATTTACATAATTTTATATGTATTTTGAATATATATTTTCATAGAAATTTACTCTATATGTATATACAAAAAAACACAAAAATAATTTAAATTTGTATGAAAATAAATATACAAAATACATATAAATTTAGGTAAAATTTTTTTTAAATACATATACAAAATACACTTAAAATAATGTAAATTTGAATGAAATTATATAAACAAATACACTTAAAATGACGTTAATTTGTAGAAAATATATATAAAAAATACACATTAAATAATGAAAATATGTATAAGAAAATATATACAAAACACAAATAGTATAATATAAAATCGTATCAAAATATATACACAGAATATTAATAAAATAATGTACATTTGTATGAAAACTAAGATGCAAAATACCTATAAAATAACGCATTTTTTAAAAAATTATATATACCAACATACATAAAATATTTGAATTTGTATTAAAATAAATATACAAAATGCATACAATAAGGTAAATTTGTATTGAAATAGATATGCAAAAACATATAAAACAATGTAAATTTGTTTCAAAATATATACGAATACATAAAATAACGTGAATTTCTATAAATATATATATAAAAAATACAATTAAAATTGAGTAAATTCGAATCAAAAATGTATACAAAATACACATAAAATAATATAAATTCGTATAAATATAAATAAACAAAATACCAATAAGAGAATGTGTATTTGTATAAATATAAATATACAAAATGCACATAAAATAACGTAAATTTGTATAAAACTATATACAAAAATACACAGAAGTAATTAAATTTGCATGAAAATAGATATACAAAATACAGACAAAATAAGCTAAATTTGAATTGATATATATATACAAAATACATAAAATAAAGTAAATTCGTTTCAAAATATTTTTAACAAATACACATATAATAACGTAAATTTGTAAAAAAAATATATAAACAAAATACACATTAAGTAATGTAAATACGTATAAAAAAATATTTACAAAATACACCAATAATCAAGCCATTCGTATCAAAATAAATAAACAAAAGACTAATTAAATAATGTAAATTTGTATGAGAAAACATATACAAAATACACATAAAATAACGTTTTAAGTTTCTATAAAAATATATGTACAAAAATGCACATAAAATTAGTTTGCATAAAAAAACATATATAAAACACACATTAGATAATGTAAATGAGTATAAAAATATATATACAAAATACCTATGAAATAATCTAAATTCTTATCGAGTTAAATTAAGAAAATAACAATAAAATAATGTAATCTTGGATGAAAATATATATAGAAAACACACATAAAATAACCTAAATACAAATACAAATATACACATTAAATAATTTAAAATTGAATGAAATAAATATACAAAATAAACATAAAATAAGGTAAATTTGTAATAAAATATATGTAAGAATACACATAAAATAATATAAATTTGTATGAAAATATATATACAAATACACATAAAATAACATGAATTTGTATAAAATGTTTCAAAATATACAGGAATACACACAATAAAATAACGTAAATATTTATGAAAATGTATATATAAAATACACATTAAATAGTTTAAATACGTAGAAAAATATATATACAAAATACATATAAAATAATGTAAATTCGTAAAAAATTAAATACACAAAATTCCAGTAAAAGAATGTATATTTGTAGGAAAATATATATACAAAAAACAAATAAAATAACTAAAATTTGTCAAAATATATACAAAAATACACAAAATAATTTAAATTTGAAAATGATATACAAAATACTCATAAAGTTAGGCAAATTTGTATTGAAATACATATGCAAAACTCACATAAAATAATGTAAATTTGTATGAAAATATATAAACAAATACATATAAAATCACGTAAATTTGGATAAAATATATATATACAAAATATACATTAAATATTTTAAATATGTATAAAAATATATTATATTATATATTTTTATTGATATTTGCGTTATTTATGTGTATTTTGTTTATGTTTTCTCATAGAAATTTATATTATTTTATTGGTATTTTGTCTATTTATTTTGATACGAATTACATTATTAATTGTGTATTTTTTACATTTTTTATACGTATTTACACTATTTAATGTATTTTGTTTATATATTTTATAAATTTACGTTATTATATGAGTATTTATAGGTATTTTAATACAAATTTACATTATTTTATGTATTTTGTATATATTTCAATTCAAATTTAGCTTATTTATATGTATTTTGTATATCTATTTATTTTAATACAAAATCAAATATTTTATGTTTTTTCGTATATCTTTTTATAAAAAATGCGTTATTTTATGGGTATTTTGCATCTTAATTTTCATACAAATCTACATTATTTTATTAATATTCTGTATTTATTTTGATACGATTTTACATTTTTATTTTGTGTTTTGTATATATTTTTATACATATTTACAATATTTTATGTTTTTTTGTATATAAATTTGATACAAATTTACATTATTTTAAGTCTATATGTTTATATATTTTCATTCAAATTTACATTATTTTATGTGTATTTTGTATATGTATTTCAATACAAATTTACCTATTTTTATATGTTTTTTGTATATCTATTTTCATACAAGTTTAAATTATTTTTGTGTATTTTTGTATATAGTTTTATACAAATTTAGGTTATTTTATGTGTATTTTGTATATCTATTTTCATACAAATACACATTCTTTCATATTTTGTTTATTTATTTTGACACGAATTAACATTATTTAATGTGAATTTTGTATATATATTTTTATACGTATTTACATTATTTCCAGTGTATTTTGTATATATATTTCTATAGAAATCTGCGTTATTTTATGTGTATTCGAATATATATTTTGAAACAAATTTACATTGTTTTTTGTATTTTGCATATTTTTTCAATACAAATTTACCTTATTGTGTGTGCATTTTGTATATTAATTTTAATACAAATTTGATTAATCTATGTGTATTTTTGTATATGTATTTTTATAAAAATATGTAATTATTTAAATTTGTATTTAAATACATGTACAAAATATACATAAAATAATGTAAATTTGTATGAAATGAAAACAAATTCACATAAAATAACGTACATTTGTATAAAATTGATATACAAAATAATTTTATGTGTATTTTGTATATTTATTTTCATACGTATTTACATTACTTAATGTGTATTTTGTTTATATATTTTTAAACAAATCTACGTTATTATATGTATTTGTATAAATATTTTGATACAGATTTACATTATTTTATGTATTTTGTATGTACATTTCAATTCATAGCTGTATTTTGTATATATATTTTCATACAAATTTAATTACTTCAGTGTATTTTTGTATATAGTTTTATACAAATTTACGATATTTTATGTGTATTTTGTATATTTATATTTTTACAAATACACATTCTTTTACTGGTATTTTGTTTATATATTTTGATACGATTTTTATGTATTTTTTGTATTCAATTTTTTATACGTATTTACTTCATTTTATGTGTATTTTGTATATATTTTTATAGAAATCTACGTTATTTTATGTGTATTCGTATATATATTTTGAAACAAATTTACATTGTTTTATATGTATTTTGCATATCTATTTCAATACAAATATACCTTATAGTATGTGCATTTTTTATATTTATTTTAATACAAATTTTAATATTTTATGTGTATTTTGGTATATACATTTTTATAAAAAATGCGTTATTTTATGGCTATTTTGCATCTTCATTTTCATACAAATTTACATTATTTTATTAATATTCTGTGTATTTATTGTTGATACGATTTTACATTATTCTATTTGTGTTTTGTATATATTTTTTTATACAAATTTACATTATTTAATTTGAATTTGTATATATATTTTATACAAATTTCCTTTATTTTAAGTGTATATGTTTATATATTTTCATTCAAATTTCCATTATTTTATGTGTATTTTGTATATGTATTTCAATACAAATTTACCTAATTTTATGTGTATTTTGTATATTTATTTCCATACAAATTTAAATTATTTTTGTGTATTTTTGTATATTGTTTTGTACAAACTTAGGTTATTTTAAGAGTATTTTGTATATCTATTTTCATACAAATACACATTCTTTTATTGATATTTTGTTTATTTATTTTGACGAGAATTTAAATTATTTAATATGTATTTTGTATATATATTTTTATACGTATTTACATCATTTCATGTGTATTTTGTATATATATTTTTATAGAAATCTACGTTATATTATGAGTATTCGTATATAGATTTTTAAACAAATTTACACTTTTATGTGTATTTTGCATATTTTTTCAATACAAATTTACCTTATTGTATATGCATTTTGTATATTAATTTTAATACAAATTTAATTATTCTATGTGTATTTTTGTATATGTATTTTTATAAAAATATCCTTTATTTTATGGGTATTTTGTATCTTTATTTTCATACAAATTTACGTTATTTTATTGATATTCTGCTCATTCGTTTTGATACGATTTGACATTATTCTATATGTATTTTGTATATATTTTTTCAAACAAATTTACGATATTTTATTTGTATTTGTTTATATATTCTTACACAAATTTACAATATTTTATGGGTATTTTGTATATATATTTCAAAAGAAATTTACCTAGTTTTATGTGTATTTTGAATATCTATTTTCATACAAACTCAAATTATTTTTATGTATTTTTGTATATATTTCAATACAAATTTTAGTTATGTTATGTGTATTTTGTAAATCTATTTTCATTCAAATATATATTATTTTATTGGTATTTTGTTGATTTATATTGATAATGATAAATTTACATTATTTTATATGTACTTTTATATATATTTTTATACGCATTTACATTATTTAATATTTATTTTGAATATATAATTTTATACAAATTCATGGTATTTTATGTGTATTTGTATATATTTTCATATAAATTTACATTATTTTATGTATTTTGTACATATATTTCATTACAAATTTACCTTATATTATGTATATTTTGAAAGTGTATTTTGTACATTTATATTTATACAAATACACATTCTTTTATTGGTATTTTGTTTATTTATTTTGTTTCGAATTTATATTATTTTATGTGTATTTTGTTTACATTTTTTTATACGTATTTACCTAATTTGATGTGTATTTTGTATATATATTTTTATAGAAATCTACGTTATTTTATGTGTATTCGTATATATATTTTGAAACAAATTTACTTTGTTTTATATGTATTTTTGCATATCTCTTTCAATAGAAGTTTACCTTATTGTATGTGCATTTTGTATATTTATTTCAATACAAATTTAAATATTTTATGTGTATTTTGTTATATATATTTTTATAAGAAATGCGCTATTTGATGGGAATTTTGCATCTTTATTTTCATACAAATTTACATTATTTTATTAATATTCGGTGTATTTATTTTGATACAATCTTACATTATTCTATTTGTTTTTTGTATATATTTTTTTATACATATTTACATTATTTAATGTATATCTTGCATATTTATATACAAATACACATTCTTTTCATGATATTTTGTTTATTGATTTTGACACGAATTTACATTACTTAATATGTATTTTATATATATATTTTTATACGTATTTACATAATTTCAAGTGTATTTTGAATATATATTTCTATAGAGATCTACCTTATTTTATGTGTATTCGTATATATATTTTGTTAGAAATTTACAATGTTTTATTTGTATTTTGCGGTTTTTTTCAATACAAATTTACCTTATAGTATGTGTGCATTTTGTATATTAATTTTAATACAAATTTAATTATTCTATGTGTATTTTTGTATATGTATTTTTAAAAAAGAAATATGCTTTATCTTATGGGTATTTTGCATCTTTGTTTTCATACAAATTTAAATTATTTTATTGATATTCTGTGTACTTATTTTGATACGATTTTACATTATTCTATGTATAACATAAATAAATACAGAATACACAAAAATAGATATGCAAAATACATATAAACAATGTAAATTTGTTTCAAAATATATATATACGAATACACATGACATGGGTATTTTGAATCTTAATTTTCATACAAATTTACATTATTTTATTAATATTTTCTGTATTTATTTTGATACGATTTTACATTATTTTATTTCTGTTTTGTATATATTTTTTTATACATATTTACATTATTAATGTGTTTTTTTGTATATATATTTGATACAAATTTACGTTATTTTATGTCTATATGTTTATATATTTTCATTCAAATTTACATTATTTTATGTGAATTTTGTATATGTATTTCAATACAAATTTACCTAATTCTAATTATTTTATATGTATTTTTGTATACATATTTTTATGCAAATATGCGTTATTATATGGATATTTTACAGCTTTATTTTTATACAAATTTACATTATTTTACTGATATTCTCTTTATTTATTTTGATACGATTTAACATTATTCTATATGTATTTTGTATATATTTTTTATACATATTTACATTATTTAAGGTTTATTTTGTATATATATTTTATCCAAATTTACATTATTTTATGTGTATTTGTTTATATATTTTTATACAAATTTACATTATTTTATGTGCATTTTGTATATACATTTTCATAAAAAAATTACGTTATTTTATTGTGTGTATTCGTACATATTTTGATATGTATATTTGTATATATATTTTCATACAAATTTATATTATTTTATGTGTATTTTTTCATATATTTCATTACAAATTTACCTTATTTTATGTTTATTTTGTATATTTATTTCATTTAATTTTAAATTATTTTATGTGTATATTTGTATTTGTATTTAGGTTATTTTATGATTATTTTGTATATATATTTTCATCCAAAATTACATTATTATATTGGTATTTTCTTAACTTAATTCGATACGAATTTAGATTATTTCATAGGTATTTTGTATACATATTTTTATAAT
The DNA here is from genome assembly GCF_024679095.1 of Eriocheir sinensis. Lineage (NCBI taxonomy): Eukaryota > Metazoa > Arthropoda > Malacostraca > Decapoda > Varunidae > Eriocheir > Eriocheir sinensis. The sequence continues at coordinate 18,098,297 of NC_066541.1, read as the reverse complement.
CATTTACATTATCTAATGTGTGTTTTGTATATATATTTTTATACAAATTTATTTTATGTTCATTTTTGTACATATATTTTTATAGAAATTTGCGTTATTTTATGTATATAGTTTTATATAAATTTACTTTATTTTATGTACATTTTGTATATTTATATTTATACAAATACATTCTTTATTGCTATATTGTTTATTTATATTTATACCATTTTACATTATTTTATGTGTATTTTGTATACATTTTTTTACGTATTTACTTAATTTTATGTGTATTTTGTATATGTATTTTATAGAAATCTACGTTATTTTATGTATTCGCATATATATTTTGAAACAAATTTACATTATTTTATATGTATTTTGCATATCTATTTCAATACAAATTTACCTTATTGTATGTGCATTTTGTATATTTATTTTGATACAAATTCAAATATTTTATGTGTATTTTGGTATCAATAATTTTATAAAAAAATGCGTTATTTTATAGGTATTTTGCATCTTAATTTTCATACAAATTTACATTATTTTATTAATATTCTGTGTATATATTTTGATACGATTTTACATTATTTTATTTGTGTTTTGTATATATTTTTTTATACATATTTACATTATTTAATGTGTATTTTGTATATATATTTCATACAAATTTACGTTATTATACGTGTATTTGTTTATATATTTTCTTTCAAATTTACATTATTTTATGTGTATTTTGTATATGTATTTCAATAGAAATTAACCTAATTTTATGTGTATTTTGTATATTTCTTTTCATACAAATTTAAGTTATTTTTGTGTATTTTTGTATATAGTTTTATACAAATTTAGGTTATTTTATGTACGCATTTCCATTATTTAATGTGTGTTTTGTATATATATTTTTAACCAAAGTTATTTTATTTTACGTTCATTTTTGGACATATATTTTTATAGAAATTAGCGTTATTTTATATGTATTTGTATATGTTTTCTCATTCAAATTTACATTATTTTATTGCTATTTTGTTTATTTAGTTTGATACGAATTACATGATTATATGTGTATTTTGTACATATTTTTTATACGTATTTACATTACTTAATGTGTATTTTGTTTATATATTTTTAAACAAATTTACGTTATTATATGTATTTTCATAAATATTTTGATACAAATTTACATTATTTTATGTATTTTGTATATACATTTCAATTCAAATTTAGCTTATTTTATCTGTATTTTGTATATCTATTTTCATACGAATTTAATTACTTCTGTGTATTTTTGTATATAGTTTTATACAAATTTTAGTTATTTTATGTGTATTTTGTATATTTATATATATACAAATACACATTCTTTTATTGGTAATTTGTTTATTTATTTTGATACGAATTTACATTATTTTATGTGTATTTTGTATACATTTTTTTATACGTATTTACTTCATTTTACGTGTATTTTGTATATATATTTTTATACAAATCTACGTGATTTTATGTGTATTCGTATATATATTTTGAAACAAATTTACATTGTTTTATATGTATTTTGCATATCTATTTCAATACAGATTTACCTTATTGTATGTGTATTTTGTATATTTATTTTAATACAAATACATTTTTTTAAGTGTATTTTTGTATATATATTTAAAAAAAATGCGTTATTTTATGGGTATTTTGCTTCTTTATTTTCATACAAATTTACATTATTTTATTAATATTCTGTGTATTTATTTTGATACGATTTTACATTATTCTATTTGTGTTTTGTATATATTTTTTTATACAAATTTACGTTATTTTAAGTGTATTTGTTTTTGTATTTTCATTCAAATTTACAGTATTTTATGTGTAATTTGTATATGTATTTCAATACAAATTTACCTAATTTTATGTGTATTTTGTATATTTATTTTCATACAAATTTAAATTATTTTTGTGTTTTTTTGTATATAGTTTTATACAAATTTATGTTATCTTATGTGTATTTTGTATATTTATTTTCATACAAATACACATTCTTTTATTGACATTTTGTTTATTTATTTTGACGCGAGTTTACATTATTTAATGTGTATTTTGTATATATATTTTTATACGTATTTACATCCTTTCATGTGTATTTTGTATATTTATAAAAAATGCGTTATTTTATGGGTATTTTGCATCTTTATTTTCATACAAATTTACATTATTTTATTTACATTCTGTGTATTTATTTTAATTCGATTTTACATTATTCTATTTGTGTTTTGTATATATATTTTTTATACATATTTACATTATTTAATGAGTATTTTTTATATATATTTTATACAAATTTATGTTAATTTAAGTGTATTTGTTTACATATTTTCATTCAAATATACATTATTTTATGTGTATTTTGTATATGTATTTCTTTACCAATTTACCTAATTTTAAGTGTATTTTGTATATTTATTTTCATTCAAATTTAACTTATTTTTGTGTATTTTTATATATAGTTTTATACAAATTTACGTTATTTTATGTGTATTTTGTATATGTATTTTCATACAAATACACATTCTTTTATTGATATTTTAATTATTTATTTTGACACGAATTTACATTATTTAATGTGTATTTTGTATATATATTTTTATACGTATTTACAACATTTCATGTGTATTTTGTATATATATTTCTATAGAAATCTACGTTATTTTATGTGTATTCGTATATATATTTTGAAACAAATCTACATTATTTTATGTGTATTTTGTATATATATTTCATTATAAATTTGCCTTATTTTAAGTTTATTTTTATATCTATTTTCATTCAAATTCAAATCATTTTATGTGTATATATTTATTTGTATTTACGTTATTTGATGTGTATTTTCTATATATATTTTCATTCAAAATTACATTATTTTATCGGTATTTTGTTCATTTATTTCGATACGAATTTAGATTATTTCATGTGTATTTTCTATACATATACATATAGAGTAAATTTCTATGAAAATATATATTCAAAATACATATAAAATTATGTAAATAAGTATAAAAATATATATATCAAATACACCTAAAAAAAATGAAAATTCGTATCAAAATAAATAAATAAAATTCCGATAAAAGAACGTATATTTGTACAAAATATACAAAATACACATAAAATTACGAAAATTTGAATAAAAATATATACAAAAATACACACAATTAATTTCAATTTGTATGAAAATAGATGTACAAAATACACATATAATTGGTTAAATTTGTATTTAAATACATGTACAAAATTCACATAAAATAATGTAGATTTGTATGAAATGAAAACAAATTCACATAAAATAACGTACATTGGTATAAAATAGATAAACATAATATACATAGAATAATGTTAAATCGTATCAAAATAAATACACAGAATATCAATAAAATCATGTAATTTTGTATGAAAATAAAGATGCAAAATACCCATATAATAACGCATATTTGTTTAAAAATATATATATACAAAAATACACATAAAATAATTAAATTTGCATCAAAATAAATATACAAAAGGCACATACAAAAAAGAAAATTTGTATTGAAATAGATATGCGAAATACACATAAATAATGTAAATTTGTATCAAAATATATATACGAATACACATAAAATAGAGTAAATTTCTATGAAAATATATATTCAAAATACATAAAAAATTATGTAAATAAGTATAAAAATATATATATCAAATACACCTAAAATAATGAAAACTCGTATCAAAATAAATAAACAAAATTCCGATAAAAGAACGTATATTTGTAGGAAAATAAATATACAAAATTCACATAAAATTACGAAAATTTGAATAAAATATATACTAAAATACAGAAAATTAATTTCAATTTGTATGAAAATAGATATACATAATACACATATAATTAGTTAAATTTGTATTTAAATACATGTACAAAATACACATAAAATAATGTAAATTTGTATGAAATGAAAACAAATTCACATAAAATAACGTTCATTTGTATGAAATATATATACAAAATATACATAGAATAACGTAAAATCGTATCAAAATAAATACACAGACTATCAATAAAATAATGTAAATTTGTATGAAAATAAAGATGCAAAATACCCATAAAATAAAGCATTTTTTATGAAAATACATATACAAAATACACATAGAATAATTAAATTTGTTAAAATTAATATACAAAATGCACGTACAATAAGGTAAATTTATATTGAAAAAATATGCAAAATGCACATAAAACAATGTATATTTGCTTCAAAATATATATACGAATACACATAAAATAACATATATTTCTATAGAAATATATATACAAAATACACATGAAATGACGTAAATACGTATAAAAATATATATATACACAATACACATTAAATAATGTGAATTCGCGTCAAAATAAATTAACAAAATATCAATAAAAAATGTGTATTTGTATGAAAATAGATATACAAAATACACATAAGATATTTTAAATTTATATAAAACTCTTTTTATAAAAATATATATACGAAAATAATAAAAAATTTAAATTTGTATTACAATAAATATACAAAATGCACATACAATAAGGTAGATTTATAATGAAATAGATATGCTAAATACATATAAAACAATGTAAATTTGCTTCAAAATATATATACCAATACACATAAAATAACGTAAATTACTATAAAAATATATATACAAAATACACATTAAATGAAGTAAATACGTATAAGAAAATGTATACAAAGCACACATAAAATAATTAAATTTGTATTAAAATAAATATACAAAATACACATACAATAAGGTAAATCTATATTGAAATAGATATGCAAAATAAACATAAAATAATGTAAATTTGTATCAAATCATATACGAATACACACAATAAAATAACGTAAATTTTTATGAATATATATATAAAAAATACACATAAAATAATGTAAATACGTAGAAAAATATATATACAAAATACACAAAAAATTATGTAAATTCTTATGAAAATAAATGAACAAAATTCCACTAAAAGAATGTATATTTGTAGGAAAATATAAATACAAAATACAAATAAAATGACTAAAATTTGTATAAAAATATATAAAAAATACATAAAAATAATTTAAATTTGTTTGAAAATAGATATGCAAAATACACATAAAATTAGGAAAATTTGTATTGAAATACATATACAAATTACACATAAAATATTGTAAATTTGTATGAAAATATATAAACAAATACACATAAAATTGCGTAATTTTATATAAAATATATATACAAAATATACATTAAATAATGTAAATGTGTATAAAAATATATATACAAAATACACATAGAATAATGTAAAATCAAATCAAAATAAATAAACAGAATATGAATAAAATAATGTAAATTTGTATGAAAATAAAGATGCAAAATACCCAAATAATAACGCATATTTTTACAAAAATACACAAAAAATAATTAAATTTGTATTAAAATAAATATACAAAATACACATACAATATGGTAAATTTGTATTGAAATAGATATTCAAAATAAACATAAATAATGTAAATTTGTATCAAAACATATATATACGAATACCCATACAACAGAGTAAATTTCTATGAAAATATATATTCAAAACACAAATAAAATGATATAAATAAGTATAAAAATATACATATCAAATACACCTAAAATAATGTAAATTCGTATAAAAATAGATAAACAAAATTACGATAAAAGATGCAAGATACACATTAAATAATGTAAATATGTAAAAAAAAATATATACAAAAAACAAATAGAATAATGTGAAATCGTATCAAAATAAATACACCGAATATTAATAAAATAATGTAAATTTATATGACAATAAAGATGCAAAATTCCCATCAAATAGCGCATTTCTTATAAAAATATATATACCAAAATACACATAAAATATTTAAATTTGTATTGAAATAAATATACAAAATGGACATACAATAAGGTAAATTTGTATTGAAAGAGATATGCAAAAATACATATAAAACAATGTAAATTTGTTTCAAAATATATATACGAATACACATAAAATAACGTAGATTTCTATAAAAATATATATACAAAATACACATAAAATTAAGTAAATACGTATAAAAAGAGATATACAAAATACACATAGAATAATGTAAAATTGTTTAAAAAAAAACAAAACAGAATATAAATAAAATAATGTAAATTTGTATGAAAATAAAAATACAAAATACCCATAAAATAAAGCATATTTTTATAAAAATACATATACAAAAATACACATAGCATAATTAAATTTGTATTAAAATTAATATACAAAATGCATATACAATAAGGTAAATTTGTATTGAAAAAATATGCAAAATACACATAAAACAGTGTAAATTTATTTCAAAATCTATATGCGAATACTCATAAATCAACGTAGATTTCTATAGAAATATATATACAAAATACACATCAAATGATGTAAACACGTATAAAAAAAAATATATATATATATATATATATATATATATATATATATATATATATATATATATATATATATATATATATATATATATATATATATATATATAAAATACATTAAATAATGTAAATTCGCGTCAAAATAAATAAACAAAATATCAATAAAAGAATGTGTATTAGTATGAAAATAGATATACAATATACACATAAAATCACCTAAATTTGTATAAAACTATATACAAAAATACAAAAAAATAATTTTAATTTTATGAAAATAAACATACAAAATACACATAAAATTAGGTAAATTTGTATTGAAATACATTTACAAAATACACATAAAATAATGTAAATTTGAATGAAAATATATAAAGAAATACACTTAAAATAACGTAAATTTGTATAAAATATATATAAAAAATACACATTAAATAATGTAAATATGTATAAAAGAATATATACAAAACACAAATAGAATAAAATAAAATCGTATCAAAATAAATACACAGAATATTAATAAAATAATGTAAATTTGTATGAAAATTAGGATGCAAAATACCCATAAAATAACGCATTTTTTATAAAAATATTTATACCAAGACACATATAAAATATTTGAATTTGTATTAAAATAAATATACAAAATGCACATACAATAAGGTAAATATGTATTGAAATAGATATGCAAAATACATATAAAACCATGTAAATTTTTTTAAAAATATATATACGAATACACATAAAATAACGAAGATTTCTATGAAAATAAATATACAAAATACACATAAAATGAAGTAAATACGTATAAAAAAAGGTATACAAAATATATTTACCAAAATGCACATCAAATACTTTAAATTTGTATGAAAATAAATAAAGAAAATACTCTTAAAATAAAGCAAAATTGTATTAAAAAATGTACAGAATACACTTAAAATAATGTAATTTTGTATAAAAACAACAACAGAAATGCACATAAAATGAAGTAAAATTGTATAAAAAATATATATATACAAAACACACATTAAATGATGTAAATGCGTGTAAAAATATGTATAGAAAATACACATGAAATAATCGAAACTCTTATCGAAATAAATGAACAAAATACCGATAAAAAAATGTAATTTTGAATGAATATATATATAGAAAATACGCATAAAATAACGTAAATACAAATAAATATATACACATAAAAAGATTTGAATTTGAATGAAAATAAAAAAAAAAAAAAAAATAAGGCAAACTTGTAATCAAATATATATACAAAATACACATAAAATAATGTAGATTTGTTTCAAAATATATATACGAATACACATAAAATAACGTAGATTTCTATAGAAATATATATACAAAATACACATGAAATTATGTAAATACGTATAAAAATATATAGACAAAATACACATTAAATAATGTAAATTCGTGTCAAAAATAAATAAACAAAATATCAATAAAAGAAAGTATATTTGTATGAAAATACATCTACAAAATACACATAAAATATCGTAAATTTGTATAAAACTATATACAAAAATACACAAAAAGAATTTAAATTTGTATGAAAATAAATATACAAAATACACATAAAATTAGGTAAATTTGTATTGGAATACATATACAAAATAAACATAAAATAATGTAAATTTGAATGAAAATATGTAAACAAATACTCTTAAATTAACGTAAATTTGTATAAAATATATATACAAAATAGTCATTAAATAATGAAAATATGTATAAAAAATAAAGATACAAAAAACAAATAAAATAATGTAAAATCGTATCAAAATAAATATACAGAATATTAATAAAATAATGTAAATTTGTATATAAAAAATACACATAGAATAATGTTAAATCGTATCAAATTTAGTAAACAGAATATCAATAAAATACTGTAAATTTGTATGAAAATAAAGATGCAAAATACCCATATAATAACGATCATTTGTATAAAAATATATATACAAAAATACATATAAAATAGTTAAATTTGTATTAAAATAAATATACAAAATGCACATACAATAAAGTAAATTTGTATTGAAATAGATATGCAAAATACACATCAATAATGTAAATTTGTAAAAAAATATATATACGAATACTCATAAAATAGAGTAAATTTCTATGAAAATATGTATACAAAATACATATAAAATGATTTAAATAAGTATAAAAATATATATTCCAAATATACCTCAAATAATGTAAATTCGTATCAAAATAAATAAGCAAAATTCCGAAAAAAAGCGTATATTTGTAGGAAAATAAATATACAAAATACACATAAGGAAACGAAAATTTATATAAAAATATATATATATATATATATATATATATATATATATATATATATATATATATATATATATATATATATATATATATATATATATATATATATATATATATATATATATATATATATATATATATATATATATATATATATATATATATATATATATATATATATATATATATATATATATATATATATATATATATATATATATATATATAAATAAAATAATGTAAGTTCGTGTCAAAATAAATAAACAAAATATCAATAAAAGAATGTGTATTTGTATAAAGATAAATATACAAAATACACATAAAATAACCTAAGTTTGAATAAAACTATATACAAAAATATACAAAAATAAGTTAAATTTGTATGAAAATAAATATACATAATACTCATAAAATTAGGTAAATTTGTATTGAAATACATATACAAAATACACATAAAATAATAATTAAATTTGAATGAAAATATATAAACAAATACACCTAAAATAACGTAAATTTGTATAAAATATATATGCAAAATACACATTAAATAATGTAAATATGTATAAAAAAGATATATACAAAACACAAATAGAATAATATAAAATCGAATCAAAATAAATACACAGAATATTTACAAAATAATGTAAATTTGTATGAAAATTAAGATGCAAAATACCTATAAAATAACGCATTTTTTAAAAAATATTATATTCCAAAATACACATAAAATATTTGAATTTGTATTAAAATAAATATACAAAATGCACATACAATAAGGTAAATTTGTATTGAAATAGATATGCAAAATACATATAAAACAATGTAAATTTGTCTCAAAATATATAGACGAATACACATAAAATAACGTAGATTTCTATAAAAATATATATACAAAATACACATAAAATTAAGTAAATACGTATAAAAAAATGTGTACAAAATACACATAAAATAATATAAATTCGTATAAATATAAAAAAACAAAATACCAATAAAAGAATGTGTATTTGTATAAATATAAATATACAAAATGCACATAAAATAAAAAAAAAATTATATAAAACTATATACAAAAATACTCAGAAGTAATTAAATTTGTGTGAAAATAGATATACAAAATACACACAAAATACACTAAATTTGAATTGAAATATATATACAAAATACATAAAATAAAGTAAATTGGTATCACAATATTTTTAACAAATACACTTATAATAACGTAAATTTGTATAAAAATATATAAACAAAATACACATTAAATAATGTAAATACGTATAAAAAAATATGTACAAAATACACATATAATCATGTAATTCGTATCAAAATAAATAAACAAAAAAGCAATAAAATAATGTAAATTTCTATGAGAAAACATATACAAAATACACATAAAATAACGCAAATTTATATAAAAATATATGTACAAAAATGCACATAAAATTAATTTGCATAAAAAAATATATACAAAACACACATTACATAATGTAAATGAGTATAAAAATATGTATACAAAATACCTATGAAATAATCTAAATTCGTATCGAGTTAAATTAAGAAAATACCAATAAAATAATGTAATTTTGGATGAAAATATATATATAAAACACACATAAAATAACCTAAATACAAATACAAATATACACATTAAATAATTTAAAATTGAATGAAATAAATATACAAAATAAACATAAAATAAGGTAAATTTGTAATGAAATATATGTAAAAATACACATAAAATAATATAAATTTGTATGAAAATATATACAAATACACATAAAATAACATGAATTTGTATAAAATTTGTATCAAAATATATACGAATACACACAATAAAATAACGTAAATTTTTACGAAAATGTATATATAAAATACACATAAAATAATTTAAATACGTAGAAAAATGTATATACAAAATACGCATAAAATAATGTAAATTCGTAACAAAATAAATATACAAAATTCCAATAAAAGAATGTATATTTGTAGGAAAATATATATACAAAATACAAATAAAATAACTAAAATTTGTAAAAAATATATACAAAAATACAAAAAAAACTATTTAATTTTGTTTCAAAATAGATATGCAAAATACACATAAAGTTAGCCATATTTGACTTGAAATACATATACATAACACACATAAAATAATGTAAATTTGTATGAAAATATATAAACAAATACACATAAAATAACGTAAATTTGGATGAAATATATATTCAAAATATACATTAAATATTTAAAAAAATTTAAAAAAATATATTATATTATATATATTTTTATTCAAATTTGCGTTATTTATGTGTATTTTGTATATGTTTTCTCATACAAATTTACATAATTTTATTGGTATTTTGTCTATTTATTTTGATACGAATTACATGATTATTTGTGTATTTTGTACATATTTTTTTTATACGTATTTACATTATTTAATGTGTATTTTGTTTATATATTTTTATACAAATTTACGTTATTATATGTGTCTTTAAATAAATATTTTGATACAAATTTACATTATTTTATGTATTTTGTATTTTATGTGTATTTTTTATATCTATTTTCATACAAATTTAATTACTTTTATGTATTTTTGTATACAGTTTTATATAAATTTACGTTATTTTATGTGTATTTTGTATATTTATATTTATACAAACACACATTCTTTTATTAGTATTTTGTTTATTTATTTTGATACGAGTTTACCTTATTTTATGTGTATTTTGTATACATTTTTTTATACGTATTTACTTAATTATATGTGTATTTTGTATATATATTTTTATAGAAATCTACGTTATTTTATGTGTATTCCTTTATATATTTTGAAACAAATTTATTTTGTTTTATATGTATTTTGCGTATATATTTCAATACAAATTTACCTTATTGTATGTGCATTTTGTATATTTATTTTAATACAAAATCAAATATTTTATGTGTTTTCGTATATATATTTTTATAAAAAATGCGTTTTTTTATGGGTATTTTGCATCTTAATTTTCATACAAATTTACATTATTTTATTAATATTTTGTGTATTTATTTTGATACGATTTTACATTATTCTATATGTGTTTTGAATATATTTTCTTATACATATTTACATTATTTAGTGTGTATTTTGTATATATTTTTGATACAAATTTACGTTATTTTAAGTGTATATGTTTATATATTTTCATTCAAATTTACATTATTTTATGTGTATTTTGTATATGTATTTCAAAACAAATTTACCTAATTTTATGTGTATTTTGTATATTTATTTTCATACAAATTTAAATTATTTTTGTGTATTTTTGTATATAGTTTTATACAAATTTAGGTTATTTTATGTGTATTTTGTATATCTATTTTCATACAAATAAACATTCTTTTATTGATATTTTGTTTATTTATTTTGACGCGAATCTACATTATTTAATGTGTATTTTGTATATATATTTTTATACGTATTTACATCATTTCATGTTTATTTTGTATATGTATTTTTATAGAAATCTACGTTATTTTATGTGTATTTGTATATATATTTTGAAAGAAATTTGCATTATTTTATATGTATTTTGCATATGTATTTCAATACAAATTTACCTTATTGTATGTGCATTTTGTATATTTATTTTGATACAAATTCAAATATTTTATGTGTATTTTGGTATCTATAATTAAAAAAAGAAAATGCGTTATTTTATAGGTATTTTGCATCTTAATTTTTATACAAATTTACATTATTTTATTAATGTTCTGTGTATATATTTTGATACGCTTTTACATTATTTTATATGTGTTTTGTATATTTTTTTATACATATTTACATTATTTAATGTGTATTTTGTATATATATTTCATACAAATCTACGTTATTTTATGTGTATTTGTTTATATATTTTCATTCAAATTTACATTATTTGATGTGTATTTTGTATATGTATTTCAACACAAATTTCCCTAATTTTATGTGTATTTTGTATATTTCTTTTCATACAAATTTAAATTATTTTTGTGTATTTTTGTATATAGTTTTATACAAATTTAGGTTATTTTATGTACGCATTTACATTATTTAATGTGTGATTTGTATATATATTTTCATGTAAATTAACTTTATTTTATTTGCATTTTTGTACATATATTTTTATACAAATTTACATTATTTTATTGCTATTTTATTTATTTAGAATGATACGAATTACATGATTATATATGTATTTTGTAGATATTTTTTATACGTATTTACATTACTTAATGTATATTTTGTTTATATATTTTTAAACAAATTTACGTTATTATATGTATTTGTATAAATATTTTGATACAAATTTACTTATTTTATGTATTTTGTATATACATTTCAATTCAAATTTAGCTTATTTTATCTGTATTTTGTATATCTATTCTCATGCGAATTTAATTACGTATTTACGTATTTAATTATGTATTTTTGTAAATAGTTTTATTCAAATTTACGTTATTTTATGTGTATTTTGTATATTTATATTTATACAAATACACATTCTTTTATTGGTATTTTTTTATTTATTTTGATTCGATTTTACATTATTTTATGTGTTTTTTGTATACATTTTTTTATACGTATTTACTTAATTTTATGTGTATTTTGTATATATTTTTATAGAAATCTACGTTATTTTATGTGTATTCGTATATATATTTTGAAACAAATTTACATTGTTTTATATGTATTTTTGCATATCTCTTTCAATACAAATTTACCTTATTGTATGTGTATTTTGTATATTTATTTCAATATAAATTTAAATATTTTATATGTATTTTGGTATATATATTTTTATAACAAGTGCGCTATTTTATGGGAATTTTGCATCTTTATTTACATACAAATTTACATTATTTTATTAATATTCGGTGTATTTATTTTGATACGGTTTTACATTATTTTATTTGTTTTTGTATATACTTTTTTATACATATTTACATTATTTAATGTGTATCTTGCATATATATTTTATACAAATTTATTTTCTATTATCTATTTTCATACAAATACACATTCTTTTCATGATATTTGGTTTATTTATTTTGACACGAATTTACATTATTCAATATGTATTTTGTATATATATTTTTATACGTATTTAAATAATTTCATGTGTATTTTGTATATATATTTCTATAGAAATCTACGTTATTTTATGTGTATTCGTATATATATTTTGAAAAAAATTACATTGTTTTATATGTATTTTTGAATATCTCTTTCAATACAAATTTACCTTACTGTATATGCATTTTGTATATTTATTTCAATACAAATTGAAATATTTTATGTATATTTTGATATATATATTTTTATAAAAAATGCGCTATTTTATGGGAATTTTGCATCTTTATTTCATACAAATTTACATTATTTTATTGATATTCTGTGTATTTATTTTGATACGATTTTACATTATTCTATTTGTTTTTTGTATATATATTTTTTATACACATTTACATTATTTAATATGTATATTGCATATATATTATATACAAATTTACGTTATTTTAAGTGCATTTGTTTATATATTTTCATTCAAATTTACATTATTTTATGTGTGTTTTGTATATGTATTTCAATACAAATTTACCAAATTTTATGTGTATTTTGTATATTTCTTTTCATACAAATTTAAATTATTTTTGTGTATATTTGTATATAGTTTTATATAAATTTAGGTTATTTTATGTACGCATTTACATTATTTAATGAGTGTTTTGTATATATATTTTTATGCAAGTTTACTTTATATTATGTGCATTTTTGTACATATATTTTTATAGAAATTTGTGTTATTTTATGTGAATTTGTATATGTTTTCTCATACAAATTTACATTATTTTACTGCTATTTTGTTTATTTATTTTGATACGAATTACATGATTATATGTGTATTTTGTACATTTTTTTTATACGTATTTACATTACTTAATGTGTATTTTGTTTATATATTTTTAAACCAATCTACGTTACTATATGTATTTGTATAAATATTTTGATAGAAATTTACATTATTTTATGTATTTTGTAAATACATTTCAATTCAAATTTAGCTTTTTTATCTGTATTTTGTATATCTATTTTCAAACAAATTTAATTACCTCTGTGCATTTTTTAATATAGTTTTATACAAATTTTCGTTATTTTATGTGTATTTTGTATATTTATATTTATACAAATACACATTCCATTTTGTTTATTTATTTTGATACGATTTTACATTATTTTTTGTGTATTTTGTATTCATTTTTTTATACGTATTTACTTCTTTTTATGTGTATTTTGTATATATTTTTATAGAAAACTACGTTATTTTATGTGTATTCGTATATATATTTTGAAACAAATTTACATTGTTTTATATGTATTTTGCATATCTATTTCAATACAAATTTACCTTATTGTATGTGCATTTTTTAAATTTATTTTAATACAAATTTTAATATTTTTATGTGTATTTTGGTATATATATTTTTTTTAAAAATGCGTTATTTTATGGGTATTTTGCATTTTTATTTTCATACAAATTTACATTATTTTATTAATATTCTGTGTATTTATTTTTGATACAATTTTACATTATTCTATTTGTATTTTGTATATATTTTTTTACATATATTTACATTATTTAATGTGTATTTTGTATATATTTTTGATACAAATTTACGTTATTTTAAGTGTATATGTTTATATATTTTCATTCAAATTTACATTATTTTATGTGTATTTTGTATATGTATTTTAATACAAATTTACCTATTTTTATGTGTATTTTGTACATTTATTTTCGTACAAATTTAAATTATTTTTGTGTATTTTTGCATATAGTTTCATACAAATTTAGGTTATTTTATGTGTATTTTGTATATCTATTTTCATACAAATAAACATTCTTTTAATGATATTTTTTTATTTATTTTGACGCGAATTTACATTATTTAATGTGTATTTTGTATATATATTTTCATACGTATTTACATCATTTCATGTGTATTTTGTATATATATTTCTATAGAAATCTACGTTATTTTATGTGTATTCGTATATAGATTTTGAAACAAATTTACACTTTTATGTGTATTTTGCATATTTTTTTCAATACAAATTTACCTTATTGTGTATGCATTTTGTATATTAATTTTAATACAAATTTAATTATTCTATGTGTATTTTTGTATATGTATTTTTATAAAATTATACTTTATTTTATGGGTATTTTGCATCTTTATTTTCATACAAATTAATATTATTTTATTTATATTCTGCTCATTCATTTTGATACGATTTGACATTATTCTATGTGTATTTGTTTATATATTTTGACACAAATTTACAATATCTTATGGGTATTTTGTATATATATTTTAAAAGAAATTTACCTAGTTTTATGTGTATTTTGTATATCTATTTTCATAAAACTGAAATTATTTTTATGTATTTTTGTATATATTTTAATACAAATTTTAGTTATGTTATGTGTATTTTGTAAATTTATTTTCATTCAAATATATAATATTTTATTGTTATTTTGTTGATTTATATTGATACGAATTTACATTATTTTATATGTACTTTGTATTTATATTTTTTATACGCATTTACATTATTAAATATTTACTTTGAATATATATTTTTATACAAATTCATGGTATTTTATGTGTATTTGTATATATATTTTCATATAAATTTACATTATTTTATGTGTATTTAGTACATTTATTTGATTACAAATTTACCTTACTTTATGTTTATTTTGTATGTGTATTTTGTATATTTATATTTATACAAATACACATTCTTTTATTGGTATTTTGTTTATTTATTTTGATTCGAATTTACATTATATTATGTGTATTTTGTATACATTTTTTTATACGTATTTACTTAATTTTATGTGTATATTGTATATATATTTTTATAGAAATCTACGTTATTTTATGTGTATTCGTATATTTATTTTTAAACAAATTTACATTGTTTTATATGTATTTGGCAAATCTATTTCAATGGAAATTTACCTTATTGTATGTGCATTTTGTATATTTATTGCAATACAAATTTAAATATTTTATATGTATTTTGTTATATATATTTTATAAAAAAATGCGTTATTTTATGGGTATTTTCCATCTTAATTTTCATACAAATTTCCATTATTGTATTAATATTCTGTGTATTTATTTTTAAACGATTTTACATTATTCTATTTGTGTTTTGTATATATTTTTTTTATACATATTTACATTATTTAATGTGTATTTTGTATATATATCTTATACAAATTTACATCATTTTAAGTGTATTTATTTATATATTTTCATTCAAATTTACATTATTTTAAGCGTATTTTGTATATCTATTTAAATACAAATTTACCTAATTTTATGTGTATTTTGCATATTTATTTTCATACAAATTTAAATTATTTTTGTGTATTTATGTATATAGATTTATACAAATTTAGGTTATTTTATGTGTATTTTGAATATCTATTTTCATACAAATACACATTCTTTTATTGATATTTTGCTTATTTATTTTGAAGCGAATTTACATTATTTAATGTGTATTTTCTATATATATTTTTATACGTATTTACATCATTTCATGTGTATTTTTTACATATATTTCTATAGAAATGTACGTTATTTTATGTGTCCTCGTATATATATTTGAAACAAATTTACAGTTTTATGTGTATTTTGCATATTTTTTCAAAGCAAATTTACCTTATTGTATGTGCATTTTGTATATTAATTTTAATACAAATTTAATTATTCTATGTGTATTTTTGTATATGTATTTTTATTAAAATATGCTTTATTTTGTCGGTATTTTGCATCTTTATTTTCATATACAAATTTACGTTATTTTATTGATATTCTGTTTATTTATTTTGATACGATTTTACAATATTCTATGTGTACTTTGTATATATATTTCATACTTATAAACATTATTTAATGTATATTATGTATATATATTTTATGGAAATTTACTTTATTTTATGTGTATTTTTTATATATTTTCATACAAATTTACATTATTGTATGTGCATTTTGTATATGTATTTTAATACAAATTTAATTATTTTAGGTGTATTTTTGTATATATATTTTTATACAAATATGCGTTATTTTATGGGAATTTTGCATCTTTATTTTCATAGAAATTTATATTATTTTATTGATATTCTGTTCATTTATTGTGATACGATTTTACATTATTTTATGCGTATTTTGTATATATATTTTTATACACTTTTCCATTATTTAATGTGTATTTTGTATATATATTTTATACAAATTTACGTAATTTTTTGTGTATTTGTTGATATATTTTGTTACAAATTTAAAATATTTTAAGGATATTTTGTATATATATTTCAAAAGAAATTTACCTACTTTTATGTGTATTTTGTATATCTATTTTCATATAAATTCAAATTTTTTCTGTGTATTTTTGTATATATTTTAATACAAATTTTACTTATGTTATGTGTATTTTGTAAATTTATTTTCATTCAAATATATATTATTTTATTGGTATTTTGTTGATTTATTTTAATACGAGTTTACTTTATTTTATATGTACTTTGTATATATATTTTTATACGCATTTACATTATTTAATGTTTATTTTGAAAATATATTTTTATACAAATTCTTGTTATTTTATATGTATTTCTATATATATTTTCATACAAATTTACATTATTTTATGTGTATTTTGTACATATATTTCATTATAAATTTACACTATTTTATGTTTATTTTGTATATTTATTTTATTCAATTTTAAATTATTTTATGTGTATATTTGTATTTGTATTTAGGTTATTTTATGTGTATTTTCTATATATATTTTCATCCAAAATTTCATTATTTTACTGGTATTTTGATCATTTAATTCGATACAAATTTAGATTATTTCATAGGTATTTTGTATACATATTTCTATACGCATTTACATTATTTAAAGTGTGTTTTGTATATATATTTTTTTGCAAATTTACTTTATTTTATGTGCATTTTTGTACATATATTTTTATAGAAATTTACGTTATTTTATATGTATTTTGTATATGTTTTCTCATACAAATTTCCATTATTTTATTGGTATTTTGTTTATTTCTTTTGATACGAATTATATGATAATTTGTGTATTTTGTACATATTTTTTTATACGTATTTACATTATTTAATGTGTATTTTGTTTATATATTTCTATACAAATTTACGTTTTTATATGTGTATTTGTATAAATATTTTGATACAAATTTACATTATTTTATGTATGTTGTATATATTTCAATTCAAATTTAGCTTATTTTATGTGTATTTTGTATATCTATTTTCATAGTTTTATATAAATTTACGTATTTTATGTGTATTTTGTATATTTATATTTATACAAATACATATTCTTTTATTAGTATTTTGTTTATTTATTTTGATACGAGTTTACATTATTTTATATACATTTTGTATATATTTTTTTTATACGTATTTACTTCATTATATATGTATTTTGTATATATATTTTTATAGAAATCTGTTATTTTATGTGTATTCGTATATATATTAGGTAAATTTGTACTTAAAGACATATACAAAATACACTTAAAATAATACACTAAACACAGAATATTATTAAAATAATGTAAATTTGTACAAAATATACGTTAAATAATGTAAATATGTATAAAAATATATATACAAAATACACATAGAATAATGTTAAATCGTATCAAAATAAGTAAACAGAATATCAATAAAATAATGTAAATTTGTATGAAAATAAAGATGCAAAATATTCATATAATAACGCATATTTGCATAAATATATATATACAAAAACACACATAAAATAATTAAATTTGTATCAAAATAAATATACAAAATGCACATCCAATAAAGTAAATTTGTATTGAAATAGATTAGCAAAATACACATAAATAATGTAAATTTGTATCAAAATATTTATACGAATACAGATAAAATAGATAAATTTCTATGAAAATATACATACAAAATACATATAAAATGATGTACATAGGTATAAAAATATATATTCCAAATACACATAAAATAATGTAAATTCGTATCAAAATAAATAAACAAAATTCCGAAGAAAGAACGTATTTTTGTAGGAAAATAAATATATAAAATACATATAAAAAAACGAAAATTTGTATAAAAAAATATACAAAAAAAAAACTAAAGAAATATTCAAGTTGTATGAAAATAGATATACAAAATACACATAAAATTAGTTAAATTTGTATATAAATATATGTACAAAATACAGTTGAAATAATATAAATTTGTATGAAATGAAAACAAATACCCATAAAATAGCGTACATTTGTTTAAAATATATATAAAAAATACACAGAGAATAATGCAAAATCGTATCAAAATAAATACACAGAATATCAATAAAATAATATAAATTTGTATGAAAATAAATATGCAAAATACCAATAAAAAAAGCATATTTTTATAAAAACCCATATACAAAAAATCACATTCAATAATTAAATTTTTATAAGAATTAATATACAAAATGCACATACAATAATATAAATTTGAATGGAAAAAATATGCAAAATACACATAAAGCAATGTAAATTTGTTTCAAAATCTATATATATGAAGACACATAAAATAACGTATATTTCTATAGAAATATATATACAAAACTCACATAAGATTATGTAAATACGTATAAAAAATAAAGTAAATTCGTGTCAAAATAAATAAACAAAATATCAATAAAAGAATGTGTATTTGTATGAAAACAGATATACAAAATACACAGAAAATAACGTAAATTTGTTTAAAACTATATACAAAAATACACAAAAATAATTTAAATTTGTTTGAAAATAAATTTACAAAATACACATAAAATTAGGTAAATTTGTATTGAAATACATATACAAAATACACATAAAATAATGTAAATTCGAAGGAAATTACATAAACAAATACACTTAAAATAACGTAAATTTGTATGAAATATATATAAAAAATACGCAAAATACACATAAAACAATGTAAACTTGTTACAAAATATATATACGAATACACATAAAATAACGTAGATTTCTATAGAAATATATATACAAAATACACATGAAATGATGTAAATACATATACAAATATATACACAAAATACACATTAAATAATGTAAATTCGTGTGAAAATAAATAAACAAAATATCAATAAAAGAATGTGTATTTGTATGAAAATACATATACAAAATACACATAAAACAACGTAAATTTGTATAAAACTATATACAAAAATACACAAAAATAATTTAAATTTGTATGAAAATAAATATACAAAATAGACATAAAATTAGGTAAATTTGTATTGAAATACATATACAAAATACAAATAAAATAATGTAAATTTGAATGAAAATATATAAACAAATACACTTAAATTAACGTAAATTTGTATAAAATATATATACAAAATACTCATTAAATAATGTAAATATGTATAAAAAAAATATATACAAAACACAAATAGAATAATGTAAAATCGTATCAAAATAAATACACAGAATATTAATAAAATTATGTAAATTTGTATGAAAAAAAAGATGCAAAATACCAATAAAATAACACATTTTTATAAAAATATATATACCAAAATACATATAAAATATTTAAATTTGTATTACAATAAATATACAAAATGCACATACAATAAGGTAAATTTGTATTGAAATAGATATGCAAAATACATATAAAACAATGTAAATTTGTTTCAAAATATGTATACGAATACACATAAAATAACGTAGATTTCTATAAAATTATATATACAAAATACACATATAATTAAGTAAATACATATAAGAAAATGTATCAAGATACACATAAAATAATGTAAATTCTTATCAAAATAAATAAACAAAATACAAATAAAAGAATGTTTTTTTGTTTAAATATAAATAAACAAAATACACATAAATTACCGTAAAATAGTATAAAACTATATACAAAAATAAACAAAAAATAATTAAATTTGTATGAAAATAGATATACAAAAGACATAAAATACGCTAAATCTGTATTGAAATAAATATACAAAATACATAAAATAATGTAAATTTGAATCAAAATATTTATTCAAATATACATATAATAACGTTAATTTGTATAAAAATATACAAACAAAATACACATTAAATAATGTAAATACGTATAAAATATATGTACGTAATGTAAAAATTTATAAAAATAAAGATGCAAAATACTCATAAAATAACTCATATAAAAAAATATATATATACAAAAATACACATAAAACAATTATAAATAAATATAAAAAATACACACACAATAAGGTAAATTTTTATTTAAATAGATATGCAAAATACAAATAAAATAATGTAAATTTGTATCAAAATATATACGAATACACAAAATAAAATAACGTAAATTTTTAAGAAAATATATATACAAAATACACATAAAATAATGTAAATACGTAGAAAAATATATATACAAAATACACATAAAATAATGTAAATTCGTATCAAAATAAATAAATAAAATTCCACTAAAAGAATGTATATTTGTAGGAAAATATATATACAAAATACAAATCAAATAACTAAAATTTGTATAAAAATATATACAAAATACACAAAAATAATTTAAATTTGTTTGAAAATAGATATGCAAAATACACATAAAATTAGGTAAATTTGTATTGAAATACATATACAAAATTCACATAAAATATTGTAAATTTGTATGAAAATATATAAACAAATACACATAAAATAAGGTAAATTTTATATAATATATATACAAAATATACATCAAATAATGTAAATATGTATAAAAATATATATATAAAATACACATAGAATAATGTAAAATCGTATCAAAATAAATAAACAGAATATCAATAAAATAATGTAAATTTGTATGAAAATAAAGTTGCAAAATACCCATATAATAACGCATATTTGTATAAAAAATATACATACAAAAAAACACATAAAATAATTGAATTTGTATTAAAATAAATATACAAAATGCACATACAACAAAATAAATTTCTATTAAAATAGATATGCAAAATACACATCAATAATGTAAATTTGTATAAAAATATATATACGAATTCCTTACCTCTTCCTTACCTCAAACCCTTCTGCTTATTCTGTCAAACTGTTCTCTCCGTTGGGCTCCTCCGATCACAATCTTATTTCTGCATCCTGTTCTATCGCTCCTGTACATCCTCTGGACCCACCGAAGAGGCGATGCTTCTGGCATTTTGCTTCAGCTCGGTGGGACGACCTGAGGATGTACTTTTCCGATTTCCCGTGGAATGATTATTGCTTCCAGGATAGAGACCCCTCTGTGTGTGCTCAGCGCATCACAGAGGTGATTGTCTCTGGAATGGAGGCATACATTCCTCGTTCTTTCTCTACTCCTCACGCTAAAAAGCCTTGGTTTAATCACGCTTGTTCTCGTGCTGTCAATGATAGAGAGGTAGCTCACAAAAGATACCAGAGCCTTCAAACTAATGCTAATTATGAACTTTACATTTCTGCCCGAAATCGTGCCAAATCTATTCTCCGACTAACCAAAAATTCTTTCATTAATAGAAAATGTCAAAACCTTGCTTTCTCTAACTCTTCCCGTGACTTCTGGCATCTAGCCAAAAACATCTCCTCCAACTTCACTTCTTCATCTTTCCCTCCACTCCTCAGTCCTGACGGCAACACTGCCGTCTCATCTATCTCTAAGGCTGAACTCTTCTCTCAAACTTTTTCTAAAAACTCCACTCTGGACGATTCTGGGCCTATTCCTCCTACTCATCCCCCCTCTGACTCCTTTATGCCTGTTATAAAGATTCTTCAAAATGATGTTTTCTATGCCCTCTCTGGCCTCAATCCTCAGAAGGCTTATGGACCTGATGGAGTGCCTCCTATTGTCCTTAAAAACTGTGCCTCCGTGCTGTCACCCTGCCTGGTCAAACTCTTTCGCCTCTGCCTGTCAACATCTACCTTTCCTTCTTGCTGGAAGTATGCCTTCACACAGCCTGTACCTAAGAAGGGTGACCGCTCCAATCCCTCAAACTACCGTCCTATTGCTTTACTTTCTTGTCTATCTAAAGCTTTTGAATCAATCCTTAACCGTAAGATTCAAAAGCACCTTTCCACTTCTGACCTTCTATCTGATCGCCAGTATGGGTTCCGCAAGGGGCGTTCTACTGGTGATCTCCTAGCCTTCTTAACTGACTCTTGGTCATACTCTCTTAGCCGTTTCGGTGAAACTTTTGCTATTGCGCTGGACATATCAAAAGCTTTTGATTGGGTCTGGCACAAATCTTTGCTTTCTAAACTACCCTCCTACGGTTTCTATCCTTCTCTCTGTACCTTTATCTCCAGTTTCCTTTCTGACCGTTCTATTTCTGCCGTGGTAGACGGTCACTGTTCTTTGCCTATATATATTAACATTGGTGTCACTCAGGGTTCTGTCCTATCTCCAACTCTTTTTCTGTTGTTCATTGATGATCTTCTTTCCAAAACGAACTGTCCTATCCATTCCTACGCCAATGATTCCACTCTGCATTATTCAACTTCTTTTAATAGAAGACCCACCCTTCAGGAACTTAACGACTCAAGGCTGGAGGCTGCAGAACGCTTAGCCTCAGACCTTACTATTATTTCCGATTGGGGCAAGAAGAACCTGGTGTCCTTCAACGCCTCAAAAACACAGTTTCTTCACCTATCCACTCGACACAATCTTCCAAACAACTATCCCCTATTTTTTGACAACACCCAGCTATCACCTTCCTCAACACTAAACATCCTCGGTCTATCCTTAACTCAAAATCTCAACTGGAAACTTCATATCTCATCTCTTACTAAATCAGCTTCCTCGAGGCTGGGCGTTCTGTACCGTCTCCGCCAGTTCTTCTCCCCTGCACAGTTGCTGTCCATATACAGGGGCCTTGTCCGCCCTCGTATGGAGTATGCATCTCATGTGTGGGGGGGCTCCACTCACACAGCTCTTCTGGACAGAGTGGAGGCAAAGGCTCTTCGTCTCATCAGCTCTCCTCCTCATACTGATAGTATTCTACCTCTTAAATTCCGCAACAATGTTGCCTCTCTTTCTATCTTCTATCGATATTTCCACGCTGACTGCTCTTCTGAACTTGCTAACTGCATGCCTCCCCCCCTCCCGCGGCCCCGCTGCACTCGACTTTCTACTCATGCTCATCCCTATACTGTCCAAACCCCTTATGCAAGAGTTAACCAGCATCTTCACTCTTTCATCCCTCACGCTGGTGAACTCTGGAACAATCTTCCTTCATCTGTATTTCCTCCTGCCTACGACTTGAACTCTTTCAAGAGGAGGGTATCAGGACACCTCTCCTCCCGAAACTGACTTATCTTTCGGCCACCTCTTTGGATTATTTTTAGGAGCAGCGAGTAGCGGGCTTTTTTTTTATTAATGTTTACTTTTTTGTGCCCTTGAGCTGTCTCCTTTGCTGTAAAAAAAAAAAAAAAAAAAAAAAAAAATAGAGTAAATTTCTATGAAAATATACATACAAAAAACATATAAATGATGTAAATAAGTATAAAAATATATATTAAAAAAAAAAAAAAATATATATATATATATATATATATATATATATATATATATATATATATATATATATATATATATATATATATATTTATATATATATATATATATATATATATATATATATATATATATATATATATATATTTCAAAAGAAATTTACCTAGTTTTATGTGTATTTTGTATATCCATTTTCATACAAATTCAAATTATTTCTGTGTATTTTTGTATATATTTTAATACAAATTTTACTTATGTTAGGTGTATTTTGAAAATTTATTTTCATTCAAATATATATCATTTTATTGGTATTTTGTTGATTTATTTTGATACGAATTTACATTATTTTATATGTACTTTGTATATATATTTTTATACATTATTTAATGTTTATTTTGAATATATATTTTTATACTAATTCATGTTATTTTATGTGTATTTGTATATATATTTTCATACAAATTTATATTATTTTATGTGTATTTTGCACATATATTTCATTACAAATTTACCTTATTTTATGTTTATTTTGTATATTTATTTTATTCAATTTTAAATTATTTTATGTGTATATTTGTATTTGTATTTAGGTTATTTTATGTGTATTTTCTATATATATTTTCATCCAAAATTCCATTATTTTATTGGTATTTTGTTAATTTAATTCGATACGAATTTAGATTATTTCATAGGTATTTTGTGTACATATTTTTATACGCATGTACATTATTTAATGTGTGTTTTGTATATATATTTTTATGCAAATTTACTTTATTTTATGTGCATTTTTGTACATATATTTTTATAGAAATTTGCGTTATTTTATGTGTATTTTGTATATGTTTTCTCATACAAATTTACATTATTTTATTGGTATTTTGTTTATTTATTTTGATACGAATTACATTATTATATGTGTATTTTGTACATATTTTTTATACGTATTTGCATTATTTAATGAGTATTTTCTTTATATATTTTTATACAAATTTACTTCATTATATGTGTATTTTTATAAATATTTTGATACAAACTTACATTGTTTTATGTACTTTGTATATATATTTCAATTCAAATTTAGCTTATTTTATGTGTATTTTGTATATCTATTTTCATACAAATTTAATTACTTCTGTGTATTTTTGTGTATAGTTTTATACAAATTTACGTTATTTAATGTGTATTTTGTATATTTATATTTATATAAATACACATTCTTTTATTGGTATTTTGTTTATTTATTTTGATACGAATTTACATTATTTTATGAGTATTTTGTATACATTTTTTTATACGTATTTACTTAATTTTATGTGTATTTTGTATATGTATTTTTATAGAAATCTACCTTATTTTATGTGTATTCGTATATATATTTTGAAACAAATTTACATTGTTTATATGTATTTTGCATAACTATTTCAATACAGATTTACCTTATTGTATGTGCATTTTGTATATTTATTTTAATAAAAATTCAATTATTTAATGTGTATTTTGGTATATATAATGTTATAAAAAATGCGTTATTACATGGGTATTTTGCATCCTAATTTTTAAATATTTAAAAATAATGTAAATTTGTATGAGAAAACATATACAAAATACTCATAAAATATCGGAAATTTCTATAAAAATATATGTACAAAAATGCACATAAAATAAAGTAAATTTGCATAAAAAATATATAAACAAAACACACATTAGATAATGTAAATGAGTATAAAAACATGTATACAAAATACCTATGAAAAAATCTAAACTCTTATCGAATTAAATTAAGAAAATAGCAATGAAATAATATAATATTTGATGAAAATATATATATATATATATATATATATATATATATATATATATATATATATATATATATATATATATATATATATATATATATATATAGAAAATACATATTAAATTACCTAAATACAAATATAAATATACACATAAAATAGTTTAAGATTGAATGAAATAAATATAGAAAATAATCATAAATAAGGTAAATTTGTAATGAAAAATATGTAAAAATACACATAAAATAATATAAATTTGTATGAAAGTAAATATACAAATACATATAAAATATCATGAATTTGTATAAAATTTTTATCAAAATAAATTCGAAGACACACAATAAAATAATGTAAATTTTTATTAAAATATATATATACAAAATACACATAAAATAATGTAAATACGTAGAAAAATATCAGTACAAAATACACATAATATAATGTAAACTCGTATCAAAATAAATAAACAAAATTCCAATAAAAGAATGTATATTTGTAGGAAAATAAATATACAAAATACAAATTAAATAAAAATTTGTATAAAAATATATACAGAAATACACAAAAATAATTTAAATTTGTTTGAAAATAGATATGCACAATACAAATAAAATTAAGCAAATTTGTATTGAAATACATATACAAAATACACATAAAATAATGTAAATTTGTATGAAAATATATAAACAAATACACATAAAATAACGTAAATTTGGATAAAATATATATACAAAATACACATTAAATAATGTAAAAATGTATAAAAATATATATACAAAATACACATAGAATAATGTTAAATCGTATCAAAATAAATAAACAGAATATCAATGAAATAATATAAATTTGAATGAAAATAAAGATGCAAAATACCCATATAATAACGCATATTTGCATAAAAAATATATTTACAAAAATACACATGAGATAATTAAATTTGTATTGAAATAAATATACAAAATGCACATACAATAAAGTAAATTTGTATTAAAAAAGATATGCAAAATACACATCAATGATACACATAAAATAGAGTAAATTTCTATGAAAATATACTTATAAAATACATATAAAATGATGTAAATAGTATAAAAATATATATACCAAATACACCTAAGATAATGTAAATTCGTTTCAAAATTAATAAAAAAAATTCCATTAAAATTGAAATTATATTTGAAGGAAAATAAATATACAAAATACACATAAAATTAGTTAAATTTGTCTTTAAATACATGTTCAAAATATACTTAAAATAATGTAAATTTGTATGAAATGAAAACAAATACACATAAAATAACGTACATTTTTATAAAATATATATACAAAATACACATAGAATAATGTAAAATCGTATTAAAATAAATACACAGAATATCAATAAAATAATGTAAATTTGTATGAAAATAAAGATGCAAAATACTCATAAAATAAAGCATATTTTTATAAAAATAAATATGCAAAAATACACATAGAATAATTAAATTTGTATTAAAATTAATATACAAAATGCACATACAATAAGGTAAATTTGTATTGAAAAAATATGCAAAATACACATAAAACAATGGAAATTTGTTTCAAAATACTATTTTACACTATTTTATATTATTCTGTTTGTGTTTTGTATATATTTTTTTATACATATTTACATTATTTAATGAGTATTTTGTATATATATTTTATACAAATTTACGTTAATTTAAGTTTATTTGTTTATATATTTTCATTCAAATTTACATTATTTTATGTGTATTTTGTATATGTATTTCAATACAAATTTACATAGTTTTATGTGTATTTTGTATATTTATTTTCATACAAATTTAAATTATTTTTGTGTATTTTTGTATATAGTTTTATACAAATTTACGTTATTTTATGTGTATTTTGTATATGTATTTTCATAAAAATACACATTCTTGTATTGATATTTTGTTTATTTATTTTGACAAGAATTTACATTATTTAATGTGTATTTTGTGTATATATTTTTATACGTATTTACATCATTTCATGTGTATTTTGTATATATATTTCTATAGAAATCTACGTTATTTTATGTGTATTCGTATATATATTTTGAAACAAATCTACATTATTTTATATATTTCATTACAAATTTGCCTTATTTTATGTTTATTTTTATTTTTATTTTCATTCAAATTAAAATTATTTTATGTGTATATATTTATTTGTATTTACGTTATTTTATGTGTATTTTCTATATATATTTTCATTCAAAATTACATTGTTTTATCGGTATTTTGTTCATTTATTTCGATACAAATTTAGATTATTTCATGTGTATTCTCTACACATATTTTTACACGCATTTACATTATTTAATGTGTGTTTTGTATATATATTTTTTATACAATATTACTTCATTTTATGTGCATTTGTGTTGTTGTTTTTATATAAATTTACATTATTTTAAGTGTATTCTGTACTTTTTTTATTACAAATTTGCCTTATTTTGTGTGTATTTTATTTATTTATTTTAATATAAATTTAAAGTATTTGATGTGCGTTTTTGTACATATATTTTTATAGAAAGTTGTGTTATTTTATGTGTATTTTGTAAATATTTTTTCATATAAATCTACATTTTTTTATTATTATTTTGTTTATGTATTTTGATACGAATTTACATTATTATATGTGTATTTTGTATATATTTTGTATACGTATTTTCATTATTTAATATGTATTTTGTTTATATATTTTAAAACAAATTTACGTTATTTTATGCGTATTTGTTTAATTATTTTGATACAAATATACATTATTTTATGTATTTTCAATTCAAATTTAGCTTATTTTATATATATTTTGTATATCTATTTTCATACAAATTTAAATTACTTTTGTGTTTTTTTGTATATAGTTTTATAGAAATTTACTTTATTTTATGTGTATTTTGTATATTTATTTTCATACAAACTCACATTCTTCTATTGGTATTTTGTTTATTTATTTTTATACATATTTACATCATTTTATGTGTATTTCTTATATATACTTTTATAGAAATCTTCGTTTTTTTATGTTTATTCGTATATATATTTTGCAACAAATTTAGATTGTTTGATGTATGTTTTGCATATCTATTTCAATACAAATTTACCATATTTTATATGTATTTTGAATATTTATTTTAATACAAATTTATTGATTTGATGTGTATTTTTGTATATATATTTTTATAAAAATATGCTTTTTTATGGGTATTTTGCATCTTTATTTTTATACAATTTTACATTATTTAATGATTTTCTGTGTATTTATTTTCATACGATTTTATATTGTTCTATGTGTATTTTATATATATTTTATTTTATATATTTACATTATTTAATGTGCATTTTCTATATATATATTTCATACATATATACGTTACTATATGTCAATTTGTTTATATATTTTCATACAAATTTACATTATTTTATGTGTATTTTGTATATGTATTTCAATACAAATTTATCTAATTTCATGTGTATTTTACATTTTTATTTTCATACATGTTGAAATTATTTTTGTGTATTTTTGTATGTATTTTTATACAAATGTTAGTTATTTTATATATTGTTTTGTATATCTATTTTCCTACATATATACATTCATTTATTAAAATTTAGTTTATTGAATTTGATACGAATTTACATTATTTTAGATGTATTTTGTATATATATTTTTATTCGTAATTACATCATTTTATGTGTATTTTTTATATATATTTTCATAGAAATTTACGTTATTTTATGTGTTTTCGTATACATATTTTAATACAAATTTACATTATTTGATGTGTATTTTCCATATCTATTTCAATACAAATTTATCTTATTGTATGTGCATTTTGTATATTTATTTTAATTCAAATTTACTTATTTTATGTGTATTTTTGTATATATATTTTTATACAAATATGCGTTATTTTACGGGCATTTTGCATCTTTATTTTCATAGAAATTTATATTATTTTACTGATATTCTGTTCATTTATTTTGATACGATTTTACATTATTCTATGTGTATTTTGTATATATATATATATATATATATATATATATATATATATATATATATATATATATATATATATATATATATATATATATATATATATATATATATTTTTATACACTTTTCAATTATTAAATGTGTATTTTGTATATATATATATATATTATACAAATTTACGTTATTTTTTGTGTATTTATTGATATATTTTGACACAAATTTACAATATTTTATGGGTATTTTGTACATATATTTAAAAAAAAATCTCCCTAGTTTTATGTGTATTTTGTATAACTATTTTCATAGAAATTCAAATTATTTTTGGGTATTTTTGTATATATTTTAATACAAATTTTACTTAAGTTATGTGTATTTTGTAAATTTATTTTCATTCAAATATATATTATTTATTGGTATTTTGTTGATTTATTTTGATATGAATTTACATTATTTTATATGTACTTTGTATATATATTTTTATACACATTTACATTATTCAATGTTTATTTTGAATATATATATTTATACAAATTCATGTTATTTTATGTGTATTTTTATATATATTTTCATATAAATTTACATTATTTTATGTGTATTTTGTACATATATTTCATTACAAATTTACCTTATTTTATGTTTATTTTGTATATTAATTTCATTCAATTTTAAATTATTTTATGTGTATATTTGTATTTGTATTTAGGTTATTTTATGTGTATTTTCTATATATATTTTCATCCAAAATTACATTATTTTATTGGTATTTTGTTAATTTAATTCGATACGAATTTAGATTATTTGATAGGTATTTTGTATACATATTTTTATACGCATTTACATTATTTAATGTGGGTTTTTGATATATATTTTTATGCAAATTTACTTTATTTTATGTGCATTTTTGTACATATATTTTTAAAGAAATTTGCGTTATTTTATGTGTATTTTGTATATGTTTTCTCATACAAATTTACATTATTTTATTGGTATTTTGTTTATTTATTTTGATAAAATTATATTATTATATGTGTATTTTTTACATATTTTTTATACGTATTTACATTATTTAATGAATATTTTGTTTATATATTTTTTTAAAAATTAACGTTATTATATGTGTATTTGTATAAATATTTTGATACAAATTTACATTATTTTATGTATTTTGTATATATATTTCAATTTAAATAAAGCTTATTTTATGTGTATTTTTTTATATCTATTTTCATACAAATTTAATTACTTTTGTGTATTTTTGTATGTAGTTTTATACAAATTTACTTTATTTTATGTGTATTTTGTATATTTATATTTATACAAATACACATTCTTTTATTGGTATTTTGTTTATTTATTTTGATGCGAATTTACATTATTTTATGTGTATTTTGTATATATTTTTTATACGTATTTACTTAATTTTATGTGTATTTTGTATATATATTTTTATAGAAATTTACATTGTTTTATATGTATTTTGCATATCTATTTCAATACAAATTTTCCTTATTGTATGTGCATTTTGTATATTTATTTTAATACAAATTCAAATATTTTATGTGTATTTTGGTATATATATTTTAATAAAAAAAATGGGTTATTTTATGGGTATTTTGCATCTTAATTTACATATAAATTTACATTATTTTATTAACATTCTGTGTATTTATTTTCATACAATTTTACATTATTCTATTTGTGTTTTGTATATATATTTTTTATACATATTTACATTATTTAATGAATATTTTGTATATATATTTTATACAAATTTACGTTATTTTAGGTGTATTTGTTTATATATTTTCATTCAAATTTAATTATTATTTTATGTGTATTTTGTATATGTATTTCAATACAAATTTACCTAATTTTATGTGTATTTTGTAAATTTATTTTCATACAAATTTAAATTATTTTTGTTTATTTTTGTATATAGTTTTATTCAAATTTAGGTTATTTTATGTGTGTTTTGTATATTTATCTTCATACAAATACACATTCTTTTATTGATATTTTATTTATTTATTTTGACACGAACTTACATTATTTAATGTGTATTTTGTATATATATATATATATATATATATATATATATATATATATATATATATATATATATATATATATATATATATATATATATATATATATATATATATATATATATATATATATATATATATATATATATATATATATATATATATATATATATATATATATATATATATATATATATATATATATATATATATATATATATATATATATATATATATATATATATATATATATATATATATATATATATATATATATATATATATATATATATATATATATATATATATATATATATATATATATATATATATATATATATATATATATATATATTTCTATAGAAATCTACGTTATTTTATGTGCATTCGTATATATATTTTGAAACAAATTTACATTGTATTTTTGTATATATTTTTATTAAAATTTTCGTTACTTTATGTGTATTTTGTATATTTATTTTCCTACAATTATTCACTTTTTTTCGGAATTTTGTTTATTTATTTTGATACGAATTTACATTATTTGAAGTATCTTTGGAATATATATTTTTATACTTATTTACATTATTTTATAATGTAAATAAGTATATTTTCATATATATATTTTGATACAAATTTACATTATTGATTGATTGATTGCATATCTATTTCAATACAAATTTTTTCTATTGCATGTGCATCTTGTATTTTAATACAAATTTAATTATTTTATATGTATTTTTGTATATGTATTTTTATACAAATATGCGTTATTATATGGGTATTTTGCATCTTTATTTTCATTAAAATTTACATTATTTTATTGATATTCTGTTTATTTATTTTTATACGATTTAACATTATTCTATGTGTATTTTGTATATACAAATTTACATTATTCTATTAATATTTTTAGTATTTATTTTGATACTATTCTACATAATTCTATTTGTGTTACGTATATATTTTTTTTATAGATATTTACATTATTTAATGTGTATTTTATATATATATATATATATATATATATATATATATATATATATATATATATATATATATATATATATATATATATATATATATATATATATATATATATATATATATATATATATATATATATATATACAAATTTACGTTATTTTAAGTGTATTTTTTATATGTATATCAATACCAATTTACCTAATTTTGTGTATTTTCTATATTTATTTTCATACAAATTTAAATTATTTTTGTGTATTTTTGTATATAGTTTTATACAAATTTACGTTATTTTATGTGTATTTTGTATATCTATTTCTAAACAAATACATAATTTATTGACATTTTGTTTATTTATTTTGACACGATTTTACATTATTTAATGTGTATTTTGTATTTATATTTTATACGTATTTACATCATTTCATGTGTATTTTGTATATATATTTCTATAGAAATCTACGTTATTTTAAGTGTATTCGTATATATATATTGAATCATATATACATTGTTTTATGTGTATTTTGCGTATTTTTTCAATACAAATTTACCTTATTTTATGTTCATTTTGTATATTAATTTTAATAAAAAATTAATTATTCTTTGTGTATTTTTGTATATGTATTTTTATAAAAATATGCTTTATTTCATATGTATTTTGCGTTTATTTTTTTTATCTATTTTCATACAAATTTGACTACTTTTGTGTATTTTTATATATAGTTTTATGTATAGTTTTATATAAATTTACGTTATTTTATGTGTTTTTTCTATAATTATATTTATTCAAATACACATTCTTTTATTCGTATTTTGTTTATTTATTTTGATACGAATTTACATTATTTTATGTGTTTTTTGTATACATTTTTTTATACGTATTTACTTAATTTCATGTGTATTTTGTATATATATTTTTATAGAAATCTACGTTATTTTATGTGTATTCGTATATATATTTTAAAACAAATTTACATTGTTTTATATATATTTTGCATATCTATTTCAATACAAATTTACCTTATTGTATGTGCATTTTGTATATTTATTTTAATACAAATTCAAATATTTTATGTGTATTTTGTTATATATATTTTTATAAAAAATGCGTTATTTTATGGTTATTTTGCATCTTAATTTTCATACAAATTTACATTATTTTATTAATATTCTGTGTATTTATTTTGATACGATTTTACATTATTCTATTTGTGTTTTATATAAATATATATATATATATATATATATATATATATATATATATATATATATATATATATATATATATATATATATATATATATATATATATATATATATATATATATATATATATATATATGTATATATATATATATATATATATATATATATATATATATATATATATATATATATATATATATATATATATATATATTTTTATACATATTTACATTATTTAATGTGTATTTTGTGTTCTGTGGCCGAACTGGTAGCGTATTGGGCCCACATTCACCGCGTGATGGACGACGCGGGTTCGAGTCCCCACGCTACCACTCGGATTTTTCAGGCACCGCCGAGTGGCTTAAAACTACCCACATGCTGTCCTGAAGACCACCCATCAACCCGGACTCTAGAGGAAGCCGTCCAAGCGAATCAAGAACGAGTTCCGGGGGGCAGCATGAGCCAATGCAAGATGGCGCCACTATAAACACTCGCCTGCGCCAGAACGGGCTGGGCCGACCATCAGGCCCCACCTGGAAGAAGCCTTGGGCCGACCATCAGGCCCCACCAGGAAGATGCCTACCGGCGCAACAGGCAATGACGTAAAAAAAAAAAAAAAATTACGTTAATTTAAGTGTATTTGTTTATATATTTTTCTTTCAAATCTAATTATTATTTAATGTGTATTTTGTATATGTATTTCAATACAAATTTACCTAATTTTATGTGTATTTTGTGTATTTATTTTCATACAGATTTAAATTATTTTTTGTGTATTTTTGTATATAGTTTTATATAAATTTAGGTTATTTTATTTGTATTTTGTATATCTATTTTCATACAAATACACATTCTTTTATTAATATTCTGTTTATTTATTTTGACACGAATTTACATTATTTAATGTGTATTTTGTATATATATTTTTATACGTATTCACGTCATTTCTTGTGTATTTTGTATATATATTTCTATAGAAATCTACGTTATTTTATGTGTGTTCGTATATATATTTTGAAACAAATTTACATTGTTTTATGTGTATTTTGCATATTTTTTCTATACAAATTTACCTTATTTTATTGATATTATATATATTCTTTATTTTCATACAAATTTACATTAATTTATTGATATTCTGTTTATTTATTTTGAAACGATTTTACATTATTCTATGTTTATTTTGTATATATATTTTTATACATATTTACATTATTTATGTGTATTTTGCATATCTATTTCAATACAAATTTTCGTTATTGTATGTGCCTTTTGTATATTAATTTTAAAACAAATTTAACTATTTTCTGTGTATTTTTATATATATATATTTTTTAACAAAGATCCGTTATTATATTGGTATTTTGCATCTTTATTTCCATACAAGTTTACATTATTTTATTGATAATCTGTTCATTTATTTTGATACGATTTTACATTATTCTATGTGTATTTTGTATATATATTTTTATACATAAAAACATTATTTAATGTATATTTTGTATATATATTTTATGGAAATTCACGTTATTTTATGTGTATTTGTTTATATATTTTCATACAAATTTACATTATTTTATGTGTATTTTGTATATGTATTTCAATACAAATTTGCCTAATTTTATGTGTATTTTGCATATCTATTTTCAAGCAAATTTAAATTAAATTTGTATCAAAATTAATATACAAAATGCACATGCAATGAGGTAAATTTGTATTGAAAAAATAAGCAAAATACACATAAAACAGTGTAAATTTATTTCAAAATATATATACGAATTCACATAAAATAACGTAGATTTCTATAGAAATATATATTCAAAATACACATGAAATGATGTAAATACTTATAAAAATATATATACAAAATACACATTAAATAATGTAAATTCGAGTCAAAATAAATAAACAAAATATCAATAAAAGAATGTGTATTTGTATGAAAATAGATATACAAAATACACATGAAATAACCTAAATTTGTATAAAACTATATACAATAATACACAAAAATAATTTAAATTTGTATGAAAATAAATATACAAAATACACATAAAATTAGGTAAATTTGTATTTAAATACATATACAAAATACACTTAAAATAATGTAAATTTGAATGAAAATATATAAACAAATACACTTAAAATAATGTAAATTTGTATAAAATATATATACAAAATACACATTAAGTAATGTAATTATATATATAAAAAAATATATACAAAACACAAATAGAATAATGTAAAATCGTTTCAAAATAAATACACAGAATGTTAATCAAATAATGTAAATTTGTATGAAAATTAAGATGCAAAATACCCATAAAATAACGCATTTTTTTATAAACATATACATACCAAAATGCACATAAAATAATTGAATTTGCATTAAAATAAATATACAAAATGCACATACAATAAGGTAAATCTGCATTTAAATATGTATGCAAAATACATATAAACAATGTAAATTTGTTTCAAA
This sequence comes from Eriocheir sinensis, assembly GCF_024679095.1. Classification (NCBI taxonomy): domain Eukaryota; kingdom Metazoa; phylum Arthropoda; class Malacostraca; order Decapoda; family Varunidae; genus Eriocheir; species Eriocheir sinensis. The sequence continues at coordinate 18,060,318 of NC_066541.1, read as the reverse complement.
ATATATATACGAATACACATAAAATAAGGTAGATTTCTATAAAAATATATATACAAAATACACATAAAATTAAGTAAATACGTATTAAAAAATATATACAAAATACACATAAAATAATATAAATTCGTATCAAAATAAATAAACAAAATACCAATACAGGAATGTGTATTTGTATAAATATAAATATACAAAATACACATTAAATAACGTAAATTCGTATAAAACTATACACAAAAAACACAAAAGTAATTAAATTTGTATGAAAATGGATATTCAAAATACACATAAAATAATCTAAATTTGAATTGAAGTATATATACAAAGTACATTAGATAATGTAAATTTGTATCAAAATATTTATAAAAATACACATATAATAAAGTGGATTTCTATAAAAATATATAAACAAAAAATTCATTAAATTATGTAAATACGTACAAAAAATTTGTACAAAATAAACAAATAATAATGTAATTCGTATCAAAATAAATAAACAAAATACCAATAAAATAATGTAAATTTGTATGAGAAAACATATACAAAATACACATAAAACAACGCAAATTTCTATAAAAATATATGTACAAAAATGCACATAAAATAAAGTAAATTTGCATAAGAATATATATACAAAACACACATTAAATAATGTACATGCGTATAAAAATATGTATACAAAATACCAATGAAATAATCAAAATACGTATGGAATTAAATTAACAAAATACTAAAAAAATAATGGAATTTTGGATGAAAAAATATATAGAAAATGCACATAAAATAACCTAAATACAAATACAAATATACACATAAAATAGTTTAAAATTGAATGAAACAAATATTAAAAATAAACATAAAATAAGGTAAATTTGTAATGAAATATATGTACAAAATACACATAAAATAATATAAATTTGTATGAAAATATATATCCAAATACACATAAAATAACATGAATTAGTATAAAAATATATATTCAAAATAAACATTAAATAATGTATAAAAATATATATACAAAGTACATATAAAATAATGTAAATTCTTATCAAAATAAATCAACAAAATACCAATAAAATAATATATATTTGAATGAAAATAAATTTACAAAATACACATAACATAAGTAAAATTTGTATTAAAATATATAAAAAATACCCAGAAATAATTTGAATTTGTGTGAAAATAGATATACAAAGTACACATAAGACTAGGTACATTTCTTTTGAAATATATATACAAAATACCCATTATTTACCTAATTTTATGTGTATTTTGTATATCTATTTTCATACATATTTAAATTATTTCTGTGTTTTTTTGTATAGATGTTAATAAAATTTTTAGTTATGTTATGTGTATTTTGTAAATTTAATTTCACACAAATAAATCTTATTTTATTGGTATTTTGTTGATTTATTTTGATACGAATTTACATTGTTTTATGTGTAATTTGTATATATATTTTTATACGTATTTACATTATTTAATGTGTATTTTGTATATATATTTTTATACAAATTTATGTTATTTTACGCGTATTTGTATATATATTTTGATACAAATCTACATTAATATTACGTGTATTTTGTATATATATTTCATTACAAATTTGCCTTATTTTATTTTCATTTTTATATTTATTTTCATTCAAATTAAAATTATTTTATGTGTATATATTTATTTATATTTACGTTATTTTATGTGTATTTTCTATATATATTTTCATTCAAAACTACATTATTTTATCGGTATTTTGTTCATTATTTCGATTCAAATTTAGATTATTTCACGTGTATTTTCTATACATATTTTTATACACATTTACATTATTTAATGTGTGTTTTGTATATATATATTTTTATACAATTTTACTTAATTTTATGTGCATTTGTGTTTTTTTATATAAATTAACATTATTTTAAGTGTATTTTGTACTTATTTTACAACAAATTTGACTTATTTATGTGTATTTTGTTTATTTATTTTCATACAAATTTAAATTATTTTATGTGCATTTTTGTACATATATTTTTATAGAAATTTGCGTTATTTTATGTGTATTTTGTATATATTTCTTCATAGAAATTTACATTTTTTTATTGGTATTTTGGTTACGTATTTTGATACGAGTTTACATTATTATATGTATATTTTGTATATGTATGGTATACGTATTTTCATTATTTAATGTGTATTTTGTTTATATATTTTAAAACAAATTTACGTTATTTTATGCGCATATGTTAAAATATTTTGATACAAATCTACATTATTTTATGTGTTTTGTATATATATTTCAATACAAATTTTGTTTATTTTATGTTTATTTTGTATATCTATTTTCATACAAATTTAAATGACTTTTTTGTATTTTTGTATATAGTTTTACACAAATTTACGTTATTTTATGTTTATTTTGTATATTTATTTTCATACAAATTCACATTCTTCTATTGGTATTTTGTTTATTTATTTTGGTACGAATTTACATTATTTTATGTGTATTTTGTGTATATATTTTTATACGTATTTACATCATTTTATGTGTATTTTTTATTTGTATTTTTATAGGAATTTACGTTTTTTTATGTGTATTCGTATATATATTTTGAAACAAATTTACATTGTTTGAAGTGTGTTTTGCATATCTATTTCAATTCAAATTTATCATATTGTATGTGCCTTTTGTATATTTATTTTAATACAAATTTAATTATTTCATGTGTATTTTTGAATATATATATTTTTTTTTAAAATGTGATTTTTTTAATGGGTATTTTGCATCTTTATTTTCATACAAATTTACATTATTTGATTGATATTCTGTGTATTAATTTTAATACGATTTTATATTGTTCTATGTGTATTTTGTATATATTTTATTTTACATATTTACATTATTTAATGTCTATTTTCTATATATATTTTATACAAACATACGTTATTTTATGTCTATTTGTTTATATATTTTCATACAAATTTACATTATTTTATGTGTATTTTGTATATGTATTTCAATACAGATTTACCTAATTTTATGTGGATTTTGTATATCTATTTTCATACAAATTGAAATTATTTTTGTGTTTTTTTGTATGTATTTTAATACAAATTTTAGTTTTTTTTGATATATTATTTTGTATATAGATTCTCCTATATATATACATTCTTTTATTGATATTTAGTTTATTGAATTTGATACGAATTTACCTTATCTAAGATGTATTTAGTATATATATATTTGTATACGTATTTACATCATTTTGTGTATTTTTTTTTTATATTTTCATGATACGATTTTACATATATATACAAAAATACACAAAAGTAATTTCAATTTGTATGAAAATAGATATACGAAATACACATATAATTAGTTAAATTTGTATATAAATACATGTACAAAATACACATAAAATAATGTAAATTTGTATGAAATGAAAACAAACACATATAAAGAAACGTACATTTGTATAAAATATATATACAAAATACACATAGAATAATGCAAAATCGTATCAAAATAAATACACAGAATATCAATAAAATAATGTAAATTTGTATGAAAATAAAGATGCAAAATACCCATAAAATAAAGCATATTTTTTTATAAAAATACATATACAAAAACACACATTCAATAATTAAATTTGTATTAAAATTAATATTTTCATACAAATTTATATTATTTTATGTGTATTTTTGTATATATTTCATTACAAATCTACCTTATTTTATGTTTATTTTGTATATTTATTTCATTCAATTTTAAATTATTTTATGTGTATATTTGTATTTGTATTTAGGTTATTTTATGTGTATTTTCTATATACAATTTCATCCAAAATTACATTATTTTATTGGTATTTTCTTAATTTAATTCGATTTGAATTTAGATTATTTCATAGGTATTTTGTATACATATTTTTATACGCATTCACATTATTTAATGTGTGTTTTGTATATATATTTTTATGCAAATTTACTTTATTTTATGTGCATTTTTGTACATATATTTTTATAGAAATTTGCGTTATTTTATGTGTATTTTGTAGATGTTTTTTCATACAAATTTACATTAATTTATTGGTATTTTGTTTATTTATTTTGATACGAATTACATGATTATATGTGTATTTTGTACATATTTTTTATACGTATTTTCATTATTTAATGTGTATTTTGTTTATATATTTTTATACAAATTTACGTTATTATATGTGTATTTGTATAAATATTTTGATACAAATTTACATTATTTTATGTATTTTGTATATATATTTCAATTCACATTTAGCTTATTTTGTGTGTATTTTGTATATCTATTTTCATACAAATTTTATTACTTTTGTGTATTTTATATATAGTTTTATATAAGTTTACGTTATTTTATGTGTACTTTGTATATTTATATTTATACTAATACACATTCTTTTATTTTTTTTATTTTTTATTTTTTTTTACAGCAAAGGAGACAGTTCAAGGGCACACAAAAAGCAAACATTAATAAAAAAAAAAAAAAGCCCGCTACTCACTGCTCCTAAAAAAATTCCAAAGAGGTGGCCGAAAGATAGGTCAGTTTCGGGAGGAGAGGTGTCCTGATACCCTCCTCTTGAAAGAGTTTAAGTCGTAGGCAGGAGGAAATACAGATGAAGGAAGATTGTTCCAGAGTTTACCAGCGTGAATGATGAAAGAGTGAAGATGCTGGTCAACTCTTGCATAAGGGGTTTGGACAGTATAGGGATGAGCATGAGTAGAAAGTCGAGTGCAGCGGGGCCGCGGGAGGGGGGGAGGCATGCAGTTAGCAAGTTCAGAAGAGCAGTCAGCGTGGAAATATCGATAGAAGATAGAAAGAGAGGCAACATTGCGGCGGAATTTAAGAGGTAGAAGACTATCAGTATGAGGAGGAGAGCTGATGAGACGAAGAGCCTTAGCCTCCACTCTGTCCAGAAGAGCTGTGTGAGTGGAGCCCCCCCACACATGAGATGCATACTCCATACGAGGGCGGTCAAGGCCCCTGTATATGGACAGCAACTGTGCAGGGGAGAAGAACTGGCGGAGACGGTACAAAACGCCCAGCCTCGAGGAAGCTGATTTAGTAAGAGATGAGATATGAGGTTTCCAGTTGAGATTTTGAGTTAAGGATAGACCGAGAATGTTTAGTGTTGAGGAAGGTGATAGCTGGGTGTTGTCAAAGAATAGGGGATAGTTGTTTGGAAGATTGTGTCGAGTGGATAGGTGGAGAAACTGTGTTTTTGAGGCGTTGAAGGACACCAGGTTCTTCTTGCCCCAATCGGAAATAATAGTAAGTCTGAGGCTAAGCGTTCTGCAGTCTTCAGCCTTGAGTCGTTAAGTTCCTGAAGGGTGGGTCTTCTATTAAAAGAAGTTGAATAATGCAGAGTGGAGTCATCGGCGTAGGAATGGATAGGACAGTTCGTTTTGGAAAGAAGATCATCAATGAACAACAGAAAAAGAGTGGGAGATAGGACAGAACCCTGTGGGACACCACTGTTAATAGATTGGTATTGTGTTGATTTATTTTGATACGAATTTACATTATTTTATGTGAATTTTGTATACTTTTTTATATGTATTTCCTTCATTTTATGTATATTTTGTATATATATTTTTATAGAAATCTACGTTATTTTATGTGTATTCGTATATATATTTTGAAACAAATTTATATTGTTTTATATGTATTTTGCATATCTATTTCAATACAACTTTACCTTATTGTATGTTCATTTTGTATATTTATTTTAATACAAATTCAACTATTTTATGTGTATTTTGGTAATATATTTTAATAAAAAATGCGTTATTTTATGGGTATTTTGCATCTTAATTTTCATACAAATTTACATTATTTTAATAATATTCTGTGTATTTATTTTGATACGATTTTACATTATTCTATTTGTGTTTTGCATATATTTTTTATATATATTTACATTATTCAATGTGTATTTTGTATATATATTTCATACAAATTTACGTTATTTTAAGTATATAAAATACACATAAAATAATGTAAATTCGTATGAAAATAAATAAACGAAATACCAATAAAAAAAATGTGTATTTATATAAATATAAATAAAGAAAATACACATAAAATAACGTAAATTTGTATAAAACTATAAAAAGTAGATATACAAAAACCACATAAAATAAGCTAAATTTCAATTGAAATATATATACAAAATACATAAAATAATGTAAATTTGTATTAAAATATTTATACAAATACACATATAATAAAGTAATTTTTTATAAAAATATAAAAACAAAATACTCATTAAAGAATGTAAATACTTATAAAAATATGTACAAAATATACATATAATAATAGAATTCGTATCAAAATAAATAAACAAAATACCAATGAAATAATGAAATTTTGCATGAGAAAACATACAAAATACACAAAATAACGCAAAAAAGAAAATATATGTACAAAAATGCTTATTAAATAAAATAAATTTGCATAAAAACATATATACAAAACACATATTAAATAATGTAAATGCGTATATAATATGTATACAAAATACCTATCAATTTATCTAATTTCGTATCGAATTAAATTAACAAAATACCAATAAAATAATGTAATTTTGGATGAAAATATATATAGAAAATATACATAAAATAACCTAAATACAAATACAAATATACACATAAAATAATTTAAAATTGAATGAAATTAATATACAAAATAAACACAAAATAAGGTAAATTTGTAATGAAATATATGTACAAAATACACATAAAATAATGTAAATTTGTATGAAAATATATATAAAAATACACATAAAATAACATGAATTTGTATAAAAAATATTTTCAAAATAAACATTAAATAATGTAAATGCGTATAAAAATATATATACAAAGTACATATAAAATAATGTAAATTCGTATCAAAATAAATAAAAAAAATACCAATAAAATAATATATATTTGAATGAAAATAAATTTACAAAATACACATAACAGAAGTAAAATGTGTATTAAAATATATACAAAAAATACCCAGAAATAATTTGAATTTATATGAAAATAGATATACTAAATACACATAAAACTGGGGTATATTTCTTTTGAAATATATATACAAAATACCCATAAGATATTGTAAATTTGTGTCAAAATATATCAACAAATACACAAAAAATAACGTAAATTTGTATAAAATATATATACAAAATACACATTAAATAATGGAAAAGTGTATAAAAATATATATACAAAATACGCATAGAATAATGTAGAATCGTATCAAAATAAATAAACAGAATATCAATAAAGTAATATAAATTTCTATATGAATAAAGATGCAAAATACCCATAAAATAACGCATATTTTTATAAAAATATATATACAAAAATACACATAAAATAATTAAATTTGTATTAAAATACATATACAAAATGCACATACAATAAGATAAATTTGTATTGAAATAGATATGCAAAATACACATCAAATAATGTAAATTTGTATTAAAATATGTATACGAAAACACATAAAATAGCGTAAATTTCTATGAAAAAATATATAAAAAATACACATAAAATGATGTAAATACGAAAAAAAATATATATACAAAATACACCTAAAATAATGTAAACTCGTATCAAATTCAATAAACTAAATTTCAATAAAAGAATGCATATATGTAGGAAATTAGATATACAAAATAATATGTAAAATAACTAACATTTGTATAAAAATACATACAAAAATACACAAAAATAATTTCAATTTGTATGAAAATACAAATACAAAATACACATAAAATCAGATAAATTTGTATTGAAATACATATAAAAAATACACATAAAATAATGTAAATTTGTATGAAAATATATAAACAAATAGACATAAAGAAACGTATATAAGTATAAAATACATATATAGAAAATGCACATTAAATAATATAAATATGTAAAATAAAATATATACAAAATACACATAGAACAATGTTAAATCGTATCAAAATAAATACACAGAATATCAATAAAATAATGTAAAATTGTAAGAAAATAAAGATGCAAAATAATCATATAAAAAGCATATTTTTATAAAAATATATATACAAAAATACACATCAAATATTTAAATTTGTATTAGAATAAATATACATAATACACATACAATATGGTAAATTTGTATTGAAATAGATATGCAAAACACCCATCAAACAATGTAAATTTGTTGCAAAATACATATACGAATAAACATAAAAAAATGTAAATTTCTATAAAAATATATATAAAAAATACACATAAAATGATGTAAATACGTATAAAAATATATATACAAAATACACATAAAATAATGTAAATTCGTACGAAAATAAATAAACAAAATACCAATAGAAGAATGTGAATTTGTATGAAAATAAATATACAAAATACAAATAAAATAACGTAAATTTGTATAAAACTCTATACAAAAATACACAAAAGTAATTTTAATTTGTATGAAAATAGATATACAAAATATATATAAAATAAAGTAAATTTGTATTGAAATATATATAAAAAATACATAAAATAATGTATATTTGTATCAAAATAATTAAACAAATACGCATAAAATAACGTAAATTTGTTTTAAAATATATAAACAAAATACACATTAAATTATGAAAATACGTATACAAAATATATACAAAATACACATATAATAATGTAAACTCGTATCAAAATACATAAACAAAATAATAATAAAAAAATGTAAATTTGTAATGAAAAATATATACAAAATCCACATAAAATAACGCAAATTTCTATACAAATATATGTACAAAAACGCACATCAAATACTTTAAATTTGTATGGAAATAAAAATAAAAATACACATAAAATAAGGCAAATTTATAATAAAAAAAGTACAAAATACACTTAAAATAATATAAATTTGTATAAAAACAACAACACAAATATACACAAAATGAAGTAAAATTGTATAAAAAATATATATACAAAACACATATTAAATAATGTAAATGCGTATAAAAATACACATGATTTAATCTAAATTCGTATCGAAATAAATGAACAAAATACCGATAAAATAATGTAATTTTGAATGAAAATATATATAGAAAATACACATAAAATAACGTGAATACAAATAAATATATACACATAAAATAATTTGAATTTGAATGAAAATAGACATAAAAATAAACATAAAATAAGGCAAATTTGTATTGAAATATATATACAAAATACACATTAAATAATGTAAATTCGTGTCAAAATAAATAAAGAATATTATCAATAAAAGAATGTGTATTTGTATGAAAATACATATACAAAGTACACATAAAATAACGTAAATTTGTTTAAAACTATATACAAAAATACACAAAAATAATTTTAATTTGTATGAAAATAAATATACAAAATACACATAAAATTAGGTAAATTTGTATTGAAATACATATACAAAATACACATAAAATAAAGTAAATTTGAATGAAAATATATAAACAAATACACTTAAATTAACGTAAATTTGTATAAAATGTATATACAAAATACTCATTAAATAATGTAAATATGTATAAAAAAAATATATACAAAACACAGATAGAATAATGTAAAATCGAATCAAAATAAATACACAGAATGTTAATAAAATAATGTAAATTTGTATGAAAATTAAGATGCAAAATACTTATAAAATAACGCATTTTTTATTAAAATTTATTACCAAAATACACATAAAATATTTGAATTTGTATTAAAATAAATATACATAATGAAGATACAATAAGGTAAATTTGTATTGAAAAAGATATGCAAAATACATATAAAACAATATAAATTTGTTTCAAAATATATATACGAATAAACATAAAATAACGTAGATTTCTATAAAAATATATATACAAAATACACCTAAAATGAAGGAAATACATATAAAAAAAATGTATACAAAATACACCTAAAATAATGTAAATTCGTATCAAAATAAATCAACAAAATACCAATAAAAGAATGTGTATTTGTATAAATATAAATATACAAAATACACATAAAATAACGTAAATTTATATAAAACTATATACAAAAATACACAAAAGTAATAAAATTTGTATGAAAATAGATATACAAAATACACACAAAATAAGCTAAATTTGAATTGAAATATATATACAAAATACATAAAATAATGTAAATTTGTATCAAAATATTTATACAAATACACATATAATAACGTAAATTTGTATAAAAATATATAACCAAAATACACATTAAATGATTAAATAATGTAAATACATATAAAAAAATATGTACAAAATACACATATATTCATGTAATTCGTATCAAAATAAATAAGCAAAATACCAATAAATTAATGTAAATTTGTATGAGAAAACATCTACGAAATACTCATAAAATAACGCAGATTTCTATAAAAATATATGTACAAAAATGCACATAAAATAAAACTTAAATTTGCATAAAAATATATATACAAAACACACATTAAATAATGTAAATGCTTATAAAAATATGTATAGAAAATACCTATGAAATATTTTAAATTCGTATCGATTTAAATTAACAAAATACCAATAAAATAATGTAATATTGGATGAAATTGCATACAGAAAATACACAAAATAACAATGTAAATTTGTTTCAAAATATATACGAATACATACAATAAAATAACGTAAATTTTTATGAAAATATATATACAAAATACACATAAAATAATGTAAATACGTAGAAAAATATATATACTAAATACACATCAAATAATGTATTAAAATAAATATACAAAATGCACATACAATAAAGTAAATTTGTATTGAAATAGATATGCAAAATACACATAAATAATGTAAATTTGTATCAAAATGTATATACGAATACACATAAAATAGAGTAAATTTCTATGAAAATATACATACAAAATACATATAAAATGATGTAATTAAGTATAAAAATATATATACCAAATACACCTAAAATAATGTAAATTCGTATCAAAATAAATGAACAAAATTCCGATTTGTAGGAAAATAAATATTCAAAATACACATAAAATAACGAAAATTTGTATAAAAATATATATATAAAAAAAAATTCAATTTGTATGAAAATAGATATACAAAATACACATATAATTAGTTAAATTTGTATTTAAATACATGTACAAAATACACATAAAATAATGAAAATTTGTAGGAAATGAAAACAAATACACATAAAATAACGTACATTTGTATAAAATATATATACAAAATACATATAGAATAATGTAAAATCGTATCAAAATAAATACACAGAATATCAATAAAATGAATATAAATATAAATAAAAATGCAAAATACTCATTAAATAATGTAAATTCGCGTCAAAATAAATAAACAAAATATCAATAAGAGAATGTGTATTAGTATGAAAATAGATATACAAAATACACATAAAATAACCTAAATTTGTATAAAACTATGAACAAAAAATACTCAAAAATAATTTAAATTTGAATGAAAATAAATATACAAAATACACATAAAATTAGGTAAATTTGTATTGAAATACATATACAAAATACACATAAAATAATGTAAATTTGAATGAAAATATATAAACATACACTTAAAATAACGTAAATTTGTATCAAATATATATACAAAATACACGTAGAATAATGTAAAATCGTATCAAAATAAATACACAGAATATCAAGAAAATAATGTAAATTTGTATGAAAGTAAAGATGCAATATACCCAAAAAATAAAGCATATTTTTATAAAAATACATATACAAAAATACACATAGAATAATTGAATTTGTATTAAAATTAATATTCAAAATGCACATTCTATAAGGTAAATTTGTATTGAAAAAATATGCAAAATACACATAAAACAATGTAAATTTGTTTCAATATATATATATATATATATATATATATATATATATATATATATATATATATATATATATATATATATATATATATATATATATATATATATATATATATATATATATATATATATATATATATATATATTTATAGAAATATATATACAAAATACACATGCAATGATGTAAATACGTATAAAAATATATATCCAAAATACACATTAAATAATGTAAATTCGTGTCAAAATAAATAAACAAAATATCAATAAAAGAATGTGTATTTGTTTGAAAATAGATATAAAAAATACAAATAATATAACCTAAATTTTAAAAAAAACTATATACAAAAATTCACAAAAATAATTTAACTTTGTATGAAAATAAATATACAAAATACACAAAAAATTAGGTAAATTTGTATTGAAATGCGTATACAAAACACATAAAATAATGTAAATTTGAATGAAAATATATAAACAAATACACTTAAAATAACGTAAATTTGTATAAAATATATATAAAAAAAACATATTAAATAAAGTAAATATGTATAAAAAAATATATATACAAAACACAAATAGAATAATGTAAAATCGTATCAAAATAAATACACAGAATATTAATAAAATAATATAAATCTGAATGAAAATAAAAATGCAAAATACCCATAAAATAACGCTTTTTTTTTTAAATATATATAACAAAATACACATAAAATATTTGAATTTGTATTAAAATAAATACACAAAATGCACATACAATAAGAAGATTTCTATTGAAATCGATAAGCAAAATTCATATAAAACAATTTAAATTTGTTTCAAAATATATATACGAATACATAAAAAATAGCGTAGATTTCTATAAAAAAAATATATATACAAAATACACATAAAATAAAATAAATACCTATAAAAAATGTATAGAAAATACATAAAATAATGTAAATTCGTATCAAAATAAATGAACAAAATATAATAGAAGAATGTGTATTTGTATAAATATATTTATACAAAATACACATAAAATAACATAAATTTGTATAATACTATATACAAAAATCCACAAAAGTAGTTAAATTTGTATGAAAATAGATATACAAAATACACATAAAAAAAGCTAAATTTGATTTGAAGTATATATACAAAATACATAAAATATAGTAAATTTGTATCAAAATATTTATACAAATACACATATAATGACGTAAATTTGTATAAAAATATAAAAACAAAATACACACTAAATAATCTAAATACGTATAAAAAATATGTACAAAATACATATATAATAATGTATGTCGTGTCAAAATAAATAAACAAAATACCAAAAAAATAATGTAAGTTTGTATGAGAAAACATATACAAAATACACATAAAATAACGCAAATTTCTATAAAAATATATGTACAAAAAAGCACATAAAATAAAGTAAATTTGCAAAAAAAAATATATATACAAAACACATATTAAATAATATAAATGCGTATGGAAATATGTATACAAAATACCTATGAAATAATCTAAATTCGTATCGAATTAAATGATTAAAATACCAGTAAAATAATGAAATTTTGGATGAAAATATATATAGAAAATACACATAAAATAACCTAAATACAAATACAAATATACACATAAAATAATTTAGAATTGAATAAAATAAATCTACAAAATCAACATAAAATAATGTAAATTTGTAATGAAATATATGTACAAAATACACATAAAATAATTTAAATTTGTATGAAAATATATATAGAAATACACATAACATAACAAGAATTTGTATAAAAATGTATATTCAAAATAAACATTAAATAATGTAAATGCGTATAAAAATATATATATAAAGTAAATATAAAATAATGTAAACTCGTATCAAAAAAATTCAACAAAATACCAATAAAATAATATATTTTTGAATGAAAATAAATTTACAAAATACACATAAAAGTAGGTAAATTTCTTTTGAAATATATATACAAAATATCCATAACATATTGTAAATTTGTGTCAAAATATATAAACAAATACACATAAAATAACGTAAATTTGTATAAAATATATATACAAAATACACATTATATAATGGAAAAAGTGTATAAAAAATATTTAAAAAATACACATAAAATGTAAAATCGTATCAAAATAAATGAACAGAATATCAATAAAATAATGTAAATTTCTATGAAAATAAAGATGCAAAATACCCATAAAATAACGCATATTTGTATGAAAATATATATACAAAAATACACATAAAATAACTAAATTTGTATTAAAATAAATATACAAAATGCACATACAATAAGATAAATTTGTATTGAAATTTATATGGAAAATACACATCAAATAATGTAAATTTGTTTTAAAATATATATACGAAAACACATAAAATAACGTAAATTTCTATGAAAATATATATAAAAAATACACATAAAATGATGTAAATACGTATAAAAATATATATACAAAATACACCTAAAATAAGGTAAAATCGTATAAAATTCAATGAACTAAATTTCAATAAAAGAATGAATATATGTAGGAAAATAAATATACAAAATAATATGTAAAATAACTAAAATTTGTATGAAAATATATACAATAATACACAAAAATAATTTCAATCTTTATAAAAATAGATATACAAAATATACAAAATTAGATAAATTTGTATTGAAATACATATACAAAATACACATAAATTAATGTAAATTTGTATGAAATTATATAAACAAATAGACATAAAGTAACGCATATTTGTATAAAATATTTAAAGAAAATGCACATTAAATAATGTAAATATGTAAAATAAAATATATACAAAATACACATAGAACAATGTAAAATCGTATCAAAATAAATGCACAGAATATCAATAAAATAATGTAAATGTGTATGAAAATAAAGATGAAAAATACCCATAAAAAAAGCATATTTTTATAAAAATATATATACAAAAATACACATCAAATAATTAAATTTGTATTAAAATAAATATACAAAATGCACATACAATATGGTAAAATTGGATTGAAATAGATATGCAAAACACACATAAAACAATGTAAATTTGTTTCAAAATATATATACGAATACATATAAAAAAACGTAAATATTTATAAAAATATATATAAAATATATATATATATATATATATATATATATATATATATATAGATATATATATATATATATATATATATATATATATATATATATATATATATATATATATATATATATATATATATATATATATATATATATATATATATATATATATATATATATATATATATAAAATATATATATATATATATATATATATATATATACAAAAATACACATCAGTAATTTACATTAGTATGAAAATATATATACAAAATATACATAAAATAAACTAAATTTGTATTGAAATATATATACAAAATACATAAAATAATGTAAATTTGTATCATAAATATTTAAACAAATACGCATAAAATAACGTAAATTTGTTTTAAAATATATAAACAAAATACACATTAAATAATAAATATACGTATACAAAAAATATACAAAATACAATTATAATAATGTAAACTCGTATCAAAATACATAAACAAAATACCAATAAATGTAAATTTGTATGAAAAAATATATACAAAATACACATAAAATAACGCAAATTTCTTTAAAAATATATGTACAAAAATGCACATAAAATAATTAAAATTTGTATGAAAATAAATAAACAAAATACACATAAAATAAGGCAAATTTGTAGTAAAAAAAAATACAGAATACACTTAAAATAATGTAAATTTGTATAAAAACAACAACACAAATGCACATAAAATGTAGTAAAATTGTATGAAAAATATATATACAAAACACACATTAAATAATGTAAATGCGTATAAAAATATGTATAGAAAATACACATGAAATAATCTAAATTCGTATCGAAATAAATAAACAAAATACCGATAAAATAATGTAATTTTGAATGAAAATATATATAGAAAATACACATAAAATAATGTAAATACAAATAAATATACACACATAAAATAATTTTAATTTGAATGAAAAGAAATATAAAAATAAACATTAAATAAGGCAGATTTGTATTGAAATATATAAACAAAATACACATACAATAATGTAGATTTGTATCAAAATATATATACAAATACAAGTAAAATAGCATAAATTTGTATAAAAATATATTTACAAAATACACATTAAATAATGTAAATACGTATAAAATTTTATATAAACTAATTACACGTAAAACAATGTAAATTCGTATCAAAATAAATCAACAAAATACAAATAAAATAATATATATTTGTGTTAAAATAAATTTACAAAATACACATAACATAACTAAAATTTGCATTAAAATCTACACAAAAAAAAGAAATAATTTAAATTTATATAAAAATAGATATACAAAATACACATAAAACTAGGTAAATTTGTTTTGAAATATATATATATATATATATATATATATATATATATATATATATATATATATATATATATATATATATATATATATATATATATATATATATATATATATATATATATATATATATATATATATATATATATAAACAAATACACATGAAATAAAGTATATTTTCATAAAATATATATATATATATATATATATATATATATATATATATATATATATATATATATATATATATATATATATATATATATATATATATATATATATATATATATATATATATATAAATAATGTAAACATATAAGGAAAATATATACAAAATACACATAGAATAATGTAAAATTGTATCAATATAAATATACAGGATATCAATTAAGTAATGTAAAAAAATTATAAAAATAAAGATGCAAAATATCATAAAGTATCTCATATTTAAAAAAAAATTGTTTAAAAATAAATATACAAAAATACACATACGATAAGGTAAATTTGTTTTGAAATAGATATGCATAATACACATAGAATAATGTATATTTGTAACAAAATATATACGAATACACACAATAAAATAACGTAAATTTTTATGTAAATACGTCGAAAATGTTTTATACTAAATACACATAAAATAATATAAATTTGTATTAAAATAAATATACAAAATGCACATACAATAAAATAAATTTGTATTGAAATAGATATGCAAAATACAAATCAATAATCTAAATTTATATCAAAATATATATACGAATACTCATAAAATAGAGTAAATTTCTATGAAAATATACATACAAAAGACATATAAAATGATGTAAATAAGTATAAAAGTATATATACCAAATATATCTCAAATAATGTAAATTCGTATCAAAATAAATAAACAAAACTCCGATAAAAGAACGTATATTTGTACGAAAATAAATATACAAAATACACATAAAATAACGAAAATTTATATAAAAATATATACAAAAGTATACATAAATAATTTAAATTTGAATAAAAATATATATACAAAATACACATATAATTAGTTAAATTTATATTTAAATACAATTACAAAATACACATAAAATAATGTAAATTTCTATGAAATGAAAACAAATACACATAAAGTAACGTACATTTGTATTAGATATATATACAAAATACACATAGAATAATGTAGAATCGTATCAAAATAAATACACAGAATATCAATAAAATAATGTAAATTTGTATGAAAATAAAGATGCAAAATACCCATAAAATAAAGCATATTTTTATAAAAATATATATGCATAAATGCACATAGAATAATTAAATTTGTATTAAAATTAACACACAAAATGCATATACAATAAGGAAGATTTGTATTGAAAAAATATGCAAAATAGACATAAAACAGTGTAAATTTGTTTCAAAATACGAATACAAATACGAATACACATAAAATAACGTTGATTTCTATAGAAATATATATACAAAATACACATCATATGAAGTAAATACGTATAAAAATATATATGCAAAATACACATTAAATAATGTAAATTCGCGTCAAAATCAATAAACAAAATATCAATAAAAAATTGTGTATTTCTATGAAAATAGATATACTAAATACACATAAGATAACCTAAATTTGTATAAAACTATATAAAAAATATACATAAATAATTTAAATTTGAATAAAAATATATATACAAAATACACATATAATTAGTTAAAATTTGTATGAAAATAAATAAACAAAATACACATAAAATTAGGTAAATTTGTATTGAAATACATATACAAGATACACATAAAATAATGTAAATTTGAATGAAAATATATAAACAAATACACTTAAAATAACGTAAATTTGTATAAAATATATATACAAAATACATGTTAAATAATGTAAATATGTATAAAAAATATATATATATATATACAAAACACAAATAAAATAATGTAAAATTGTATAAAAATAAATACACAGATTATTAACAAAATAATGTAAATTTGTATGAAAATAAAGTTGCAAAAAAAACATAAAATAACGCATTTTTTTATAAAAATATATGTAACAAAATACACACAAAATATTTGAATTTCTATTACAATAAATTTACAAAATGCACATACAATAAAGTAGATTTGTATTGAAATCGATGTGCAAAATACATATAAAACAATGTAAATTTATTTCAAAATATATATACGAATACACATAAAATAACGTAGATTTCTATAAATATAAATATATATATATATATATATATATATATATATATATATATATATATATATATATATATATATATATATATATATATATATATATATATATATATATATATATATATATATATATATATATATATATATATATATATATATATATATATATATATATATATATATATATATATATATATATATATACACATAAAATAATGTAAATTCGTATCAAAATAAATAAACAAAATACCAATAGAAGAATTTGTATTTGTATAAATATATTTATACAAAATACACATAAAATAACATAAATTTGTATAATACAATATACAAAAATCCACAAAAGTAATTAAATTTGTATGAAAATAGATATACAAAATACACATAAAATAAGCTAAATTTGAATTGAAATATATATACAAAATACATAAAATAATGTAAATTTGTATAAAAATATTTATACAAATACACATATAATAACGTAAATTTGTATAAAAATATATAAACAAAATACACATTAAATAATGTAAATATGTATAAAAAATATGTACAAAATATATATATATATATATATATATATATATATATATATATATAATAATATATATATATATATATATATACAAAATACACATATATATAAATATATATATATATATATATATATATATATATATATATATATATATATATATATATATATATATATATATATATATATATATATATATATATATATATATATATAAAAAATACACAGAAAAAATAGTAAAACAGGATATATAATTGTATACAAAAACACATAAAATAATGTAAATTTGTATAAAAATATATAAACAAAATACCTATAAAATAATATAAATTTGTATGGAGATATATATACAAAATACACATAAAATAATAAAATTTGTATAAAATGTATATACAACACAAATATACACAAAAAATATTTTAAAATTGAATTAAATAAATATACAAAATAAACATAAAATAAGGTAAATTTGTAATGAAATAAATGTTCAAAATACACATAGAATAATGTAAATTTGTATGAAAATATATATAGAAATACACATAAAATAACATGAATTTGTATAAAAATAAATATTCAAAATAAGCATTAAATAATGTAATTGGGTATAAAAATATATATACAAAGTACATATAAAATAATGTTTATTCGTATCAAAATAAATCAACAAAATACAAATAAAAAAATATATTTTTGAATGAAAATAAATTTACAAAATACACATAAAATAACGTAAATTTGTATGAAATATTTATACAAAATACACATTAAATTATGGAAAAAATGTATAAAAAATATAAACAAAATACACATGGAATAATGTAAAATCGTTTCAAAATAAATTAACAGAATATCAATAAAATAATGTAAATTTCTATGAAAATAAAGATGCAAAATACCCATAAAATAACGCATATTTGTATAAAAATAGATTTACAAAAATACACATAAAATACTAAATTTGTATTAAAATAAATATTCAAAAATAACATGAATTTGTATAAAATTTGTATCAAATTATATACGAATACAGACGATAAAATAACGTAAATTTTTATGAAAATATATATACAAAATACACTTAAAATAATGTAGATACGTAGAAAAATATATATATACAAAATACACATAAAAGAATGCATATTTGTAGAAAAATATATATACAAAATACAAATAAAATAACTAAAATTTGTATAAAAAAATATACAAAAATACAAAAAAATAATTTAAATTTGTTTGAAAATATATATGTAAAATACACATAAAATTAGGCAAATTTGTATATAAATACATATACAAAATAAACATAAAATAATGTAAATTTGTATGAAACTATATAAACAAATACACATAAAATAACGTAAATTTGCACGAAATATATATACAAAATATACATTAAATAATGTTAATATGTATAAAAATATATATACAAAATACACATAGAATAATGTAAAATCGCATCAAAATAAATAAACAGAATATCAATAAAATAATGTAAATTTGTATGAAAATAAAGATGCTAAATAACCATATAATAACGCTTATTTGTATAAAGATATATATACAAAAATACACATGAAATAATTAAATCTGTATTAAAATAAATATACAAAATGCATATACAATAAAGTAGATTTGTATTGAAATAGATATGCAAAATACACATCAATAATGTAAATTTGTATCAAAATATATATATACGAATACTCATAAAATAGAGTAAATTTCTATAAAAACATAAACACAAAATACATATAAAATTATGTAAATAAGTATAAAAATATATATACCAAATATACTTCAAATAATGTAAATTCGTATCAAAATAAATAAACAAAATTCCGATAAAAGAATGTATATTTGTAGGAAAATAAATATACAAAATACACATAAAACAACGAAAATTTATATAAAAATGTATACAAAAATACACAAAAATAATTTCAATTTGTATAGAAATAGATATACAAGATACACCTATAATTAGTTAAATTTGTATTTAAATACATGTACAAAATACACAAAAAATAATGTAAATTTGTATGAAATGAAAACAAATACATATAAAGTAACGTCCATTTGTATTAAATATATATACAAAATACATATAGAATAATGTAAAATCGTATCAAAATAAATACAAAGAATATAAAAAAAATAATGTAAATTTGTATGAAAATAAATATGCAAAATACCCATAAAATAAAGCAAATTTTTATAATAATACTTTCATAGAAATTTACTCTTTTTTATGTCTATATATTTTGATACAAATTTACATTATTGATTTGTATTTTCCATATCTATTTAAATACAAATTTACTTTATTATATGTGCATTTTGTTTATTTATTTTAATACAAATTTAATTATTTTATGTGTAGTTTTGTATATATATATATATATATATATATATATATATATATATATATATATATATATATATATATATATATATATATATATATATATACATTTTTTTTTTTATGCAAATATACGTTATTATATAGGTATTTTGCATCTTTAGTTTCATACAAATTTACATTATTTTATTGATATTCTGTTTATTTATTTTGATACATTATTCTATGTGTATTTTGTATATATATTTTTATACATATTTACATTATTTAATGTATATTTTGTATATATATTTTATCTAAATTTACGTTATTTTATTTGTATTTATTTATATATTGTCATACAAATTTAAATAATTTTATGTGTATTTTGTATATGTATTTCAATACAAATTTGCCTAATTTTATGTGTATTTTACATATCTATTTTCAAACAAATTTAAATTATTTTTGTTTATTTTGTATTATTTAAATACAAATTTTAGTTATTCTATTTGTATTTTGTATATATATTTTCCTCCAAATATACATTCTTTTATTGGAATTTTTTTTATTTATTTTGTTACGAGTTTACATTATTTTATGTGTATTTTGTATATATATTTTTCTACGTATTTACATTATTTTATGTGTATTATTTTAATACAAATTTTAGTTATGTGATGTGTATTTTCTGAATTTATTTTCATTCAAATATATATTATTTTATTGGTATTTTGTTGATTTATTTTGATACGAATTTACATTATTTTATATGTACTTTGTATATATATATATTTTTATACGCATTTACATTATTTAATGTTTATTTTGAATATATATTTTTATACAAATTCATGTTATTTTATATGTATTTGTATATATATTTTCATACAAATTCACATTATTTTATGTGTATTTTGTACATATGTTTCATAACAAAATTCCCTTATTTTATGTTTATTTTGTATATTTATTTCATTCAATTTTAAATTATTTTATGTGTATATTTGTATTTGTATTTAGGTAATTTTATGTGTATTTTCTATATATATTTTCATCCAAAATTACATTATTTTATGGGTGTCTTGTTAATTTAATTCGATACGAATTTAGATTATTTTATAAGTATTTTGTATACAAATTTTTATACGCACTTACATTATTTAATGTGTGCTTTGTATATATATTTTTATGCAAATTTGCTTATTTTATGTGCATTTTTGTACATATATTTTTTTAGAAATTTGCGTTATTTTATGTGTATTTTGTATATGTTTTCCTATACAAATTTACATTATTTTATTAATATTGTTTTTTTTTATACGAATTACATGATTATATGTGTATTTTGTACATACTTTTTATACGTGTTTACATTATTTAATGGGTATTTTATTTATATATTTTTATATTGCGCTGGACATATCAAAAGCTTTTGATAGGGTCTGGCACAAATCTTTGCTTTCTAAACTACCCTCCTACGGTTTCTATCCTTCTCTCTGTACCTTTATCTCCAGTTTCCTTGCTGACCGTTCTATTTCTGCCGTGGTAGACGGTCACTGTTCTTCCCCTAAATCTATTAACAGTGGTGTCCCACAGGGTTCTGTCCTATCTCCCACTCTTTTTCTGTTGTTCATTGATGATCTTCTTTCCAAAACGAACTGTCCTATCCATTCCTACGCCGATGATTCCATTCTGCATTACTCAACCTCTTTTAATAGAAGACCCACCCTTCAGGAACTTAACGACTCAAGGCTGGAGGCTGCAAAACGCTTAGCCTCAGCCCTTACTATTATTTCCGATTGGGGCAAGAAGAACCTGGTGCCCTTCAACGCCTCAAAAACACAGTTTCTCCACCTATCCACTCGACACAATCTTCCAAACAACTATCCCCTATTCTTTGACAACACCCAGCTATCACCTTCCTCAACACTAAACATCCTCGGTCTATCCTTAACTCAAAATCTCAACTGGAAACTTCATATCTCATCTCTTACTAAATCAGCTTCCTCGAGGCTGGGCGTTCTGTACCGTCTCCGCCAGTTCTTCTCCCCTGCACAGTTGCTGTCCATATACAGGGGCCTTGTCCGCCCTCGTATGGAGTATGCATCTCATGTGTGGGGGGGCTCCACTCACACAGCTCTTCTGGACAGAGTGGAGGCTAAGGCTCTTCGTCTCATCAGCTCTCCTCCTCATACTGATAGTCTTCTACCTCTTACATTCCGCCGCAATGTTGCCTCTCTTTCTATCTTCTATCGATATTTCCACGCTGACTGCTCTTCTGAGCTTGCTAACTGCATGCCTCCCCCCCTTCCCGCGGCCCCGCTGCACTCGACTTTCTACTCATGCTCATCCCTATACTGTCCAAACCCCTTATGCAAGAGTTAACCAGCATCTTCACTCTTTCTTCCCTAACGCTTGTAAACTCTGGAACAATCTTCCTTCATCTGTATTTCCTCCTGCCTACGACTTGAACTCTTTCAAGAGGAGGGTATCAGGACACCTCTCCTCCTGTATTTGATCTTCCTTTCGGCCACCTCTTTTGTTTTACTTTAGGAGCAGCGAGTAGCGGGCTTTTTTTTTATTATTGTTTTCTTTTTGTGTGTGTGCCCTTGAGCTGCCTCCTTTGTTGTAAAAAAAAAAAAAAAATACAAATTAACGTTATTATATGTGTATTTGTATAAATATTTTGATACAAATTTACATTATTTTATGTATTTTAAATATATATTTCTACTCATATTTAGCTTATTTCATGTGTATTTTGTACATCTATTTTCATAGAAATTTAATTACTTTTGTGTTTTTTTGTATATAGTTTTATACAAATTTACATTATTTTATGTGTATTTTTATATTTATATTTATACAAATACACATTCTTTTAGTGGTATTTTGTTTATTTATTTTGATACAAATTTACATTGCTTTATGTGTATTTTGTATAAATTTTTTTATACGTATTTACTTTATTTTATGCGTATTTTGTTTATATATTCTTATAGAAATCTACGTTATTTTATGTGTATTCGTAAATATATTTTGAAATAAATTTACATTGTTTTATATGTATTTTGCATATCTATTTCAATACAAATTTACCTTATTGTATTTGCATTTCGTATATTTATTTTAATACAAATTTAAATATTTCGTGTGTATTTTGGTATATATATTTTCATAAAAAATGCGTTATTTTATGGGTATTTTGCATCTTTATTTTCATACAAACTTACATTATTTTATTAATATTCTGAATATTTATTTCGATAAGATTTTACATTATTCTATTTGTGTTTTGTATATATTTTTTTATACATATTTACATTATTTAATGTATATTTTGTCTACATATTTTTTTAAAAATTACGTTATTTTAAGTGTATTTGATTATATATTTTCTTTCAAATTTACATAATTTTATGTGTATTTTGTATATCTACTTCAATACAAATTTAAATTATTTTTGTATATTTTTGTATAGAGTTTTATACAAATTTACGTTATTTTTTGTGTATTTTGTATATTTATTTTCATACAAATACACATTCATATATTGATATTTTGTTTATTTATTTTGACACGAATTTACATTATTTAATGTGTATTTTGTATATACATATTTATACGTATTTACGTCATTTCATGTGTATTTTGTATATATATTTCTATCGAAATCTACGTTATTTTATGTGTATTCGTATATATATTTTGAAACAAATTTACATTGTTTTATGTATTTTGCATATGTTCATTTTATATAGATTTTAATACAAATTTAATTATTCTATGTGTATTTCTGTATATGTATTTTTGTAAAAAATATGCTTTATTTTATGGGCATATTGCATCTTTATTTTCATACAAATTTACATTATTTTATTGATATTCTGTGTATTTATTTTGAGACAATTTTACATTATTCTATGTGTATTTTGTATATATATAATTATACAAATTTACGTAATTTTATTTGTATTTGTTTTCATTTCATACAAATTTACATTATTTTATGTGTATTTTGTGCATATGTTTAAATACAAATTTAACTAATTATATGTGTATTTTGTATACCTATTTTCATACAAATTGAAATTATTTTTATGTATTTTTGTATATATTTTTATATAAATTTTCGTTATTTTATGTGTATTTTGTATATTTATTTTCCTACAAATATACCTTCATTTATCGGAATTTTGTTTATTTATTTTGATACGAATTTACATTATTTGAGGGTTTTTTTTTATATATTTATACTTATTTACATCATTTTATATGTATTTTGTATGTATATTTTCATAGAAATTTACTCTATTTTATGAGTATTCGTATATATATTTTGATACAAATTTACATTATTGATGTGTATTTTGCATATCTATTTCAATACAAATTTACTTTATTGTATGTGCATTTTGTATATTTGTTTTAATACAAGTTTAATTATTATATTTGTATTTTTATATATGTATTTTTATACAAATATGCGTTATTATATGGGTATTTTGAATCTTTATTTTCATACAAATTTACATACATTATTGTATTGATATTCTGTTTATTTATTTTGATACGATTTTACATTATTCTATTGGTATTTTGTATATATAATTTTATACATATTTACATTATTTAATGTATATTATTTTAATGCAAATTTACGTTATTTTATGAGTATTTGTTTATATATTTTCATACAAATTTACATTATTTTATGTGTGTTTTGTATATGTATTTCAATACAAATTTGCCTAATTTTATGTGTATTTTGCATATCTAT
Source organism: Eriocheir sinensis (assembly GCF_024679095.1). Taxonomy (NCBI): domain Eukaryota; kingdom Metazoa; phylum Arthropoda; class Malacostraca; order Decapoda; family Varunidae; genus Eriocheir; species Eriocheir sinensis. The sequence goes on along the minus strand of NC_066541.1, from coordinate 18,034,070 downwards.
TTTCAAACAAATTTAAATTATTTTTTGTGTATTTTTGTATATATTTTTATACAAATTTTAGTTATTTTATTTGTATTTTGTATATATATATTCCTACAAATATAATTTCTTTTATTGGAATTTTGTTTATTTATTTTCATACGAATTTACATTATTTTATGTGTATTCTGTACATATATTTTTCTACATATTTACATTATTTTATGTGTATTTTGTATATATATTTTCATAAAAATTTACATTTTTTTATTGTGTGTATTCGTATATAATTTGATACAAATTTTATACAAATTCATGTTATTTTATGTGTATTTGTATATTTTCATACAAATTTACATTATTTTATGTGCATTTTTACATATATTTCATTACAAATTTACCTTATTTTATGTTTATTTTGTATATTTATTTCATTCAATTTTAAATTAGTTTATGTGTATATTTGTAAAAGTATTTAGGTTATTTTATGTGTATTTTCTATATATATTTTCATCCAAAATTACATTATTTTATTGGTATTTTGTTAATTTAATTCGATATGAATTTAGATTATTTAATAGGTATTTTGCATTCATATTTTTATACGCATTTACATTATCTAATGTGTGTTTTGTATATATATTTTTATGCAAATTTACTTTATTTTATGTGCATTTTTGTACATATATTTTTATTGAAATTTGCGTTATTTTATGTATATTTTGTATATGTTTTCTCATACAAATCTACATTATTTTATTGGTATTTTGTTTATTTATTATTGTACATATTTTTTTATACGTATTTACATTATTTAATGTGTATTTTGTTTATATATTTCTATAAAAATTTACGTTGTTATATGTGTATTTGTATAAATATTTTGATACAAATTTACATTATTTTATGTATGTTGTATATATATTTCAATACAAATTTAGCTTATTTTATGTTTATTTTATATATCTATTTTCATACAAATTTGATTACTTTTGTGGATTTTTGTATATAGTTTTATAAAAATTTACGTTATTTTATGTGTATTTTGTATATTTATATTTATACAAATACACATTCACTTATTAGAATTTTGTTTATTTATTTTCATACGAATTTACATTATTTTATGTGTATTTTGTATACATTTTTTTATACGTATTTCCTTCATTTTATACATATTTTTTATATATATTTTTATAGAAATCTACGTTATTTTATGTGTATTCGTATATATATTTTAAAACAAATTTACATTGTTTTATATGTATTCTGCATATATATTTCAATGCAAATTTACCTTATTTTATGTGCATTTTTTTTTTAGGTATTTTGCATCTTTATTTTCATTCAAATTAGCATTATATATTAATATTCTGTGTATATCTTTTGATACGATTTTACATTATTCTATTTGTGCCTTGTATATATTTTTTTATACATATTTACATTATTTAATGTATATTTTGTATATATATTTTATACAAATTTACGTTAACTGTATTTGTTTATATATTTTCATTCAAATTTACATTATTTAATGTGTATTTTGTATATGTATTTTTATACAAATCTACCTAATTTTATATGTATTTTGTATATTTATTTTCGTACAAATTTAAATTATTTTTGTGTATTTTTGTACAAAGTTTTATACAAATTTAGGTCATTTTATGTGTATTTTGTATACCTATTTTCATACAAATACACATTCTTTTATTGATATTTTGTTTGTTTATTTTGACACGAATTTACATTATTTAATGTGTATTTTGTATATATATTTTTATACGTATTTACATCATTTCATATGTACTTTGTATATATATTTCAATAGAAATCTACGTTATTATATGTGTATTCGTATATATATTTTGAAACAAATTTACATTGTTTTATGTGTATTTTGCATATTTTTTCAATACAAATTTACCTTATTGTATGTGCATTTTGTATATTAATTTTAATACAAATTTAATTATTCTATGTGTATTTTTGTATATGTATTTTTATAAAAATATGCCTTATTTTATGGGTATTTTGCATCTTTATTTTCATACAAATTTACATTATTTTATTGATATTCTGTGTATTTACTTTGATAAGATTTTACATTATTCTATGTGTATTTTGTATATATATCTTTTACAAATGTACGTAATTTTATGTGTATTTGTTTTCATTTCATAAAAATTTACATTATTTTATGTGTATTTTGTACATGTATTTAAATACATATTTAACTAATTATATGTGTATTTTGTATATCTCTTTTCATACAAATTGAAATTAATTTTGTGTTTTTTTACAAATTTTCGTTATTTTATGTGTATTTTGTATATTTATTATCCTATAAATATACGTTCTTTTATCGGAATTTTGTTTATTTATTTTGATATGAATTTACATTATTTATGTGTATTTAGTATATATATTTTTATACTTATTTACATCATTTTATATGTATTTTTTATGTATATTTTCATAGAAATTTACTCTATTTTATGTGTATTCGTATATGTATTTTGATACAAATTTACATTATTGATGTGTATTTAGCATATCTATTTCAATACAAATTTACTTTATTGTATGTGCATTTTTTCATATTTATTTTAATACAAATTTAAGTATTTTATGTGTATTTTTGTATATATTTTTTTATACAAATATGCGTTATCATATGGGTATTTTGCATCTTTATTTTCATATAAACTTACATTATTTTATTGATATTCTGTTTATTTATTTTGATACGATTTTACATTATTCCAAGTGTATTTTGTATATATATATATATATATATATATATATATATATATATATATATATATATATATATATATATATATATATATATATATATATATATATATATATATATATATATATATATATATATATATATATATATATATATATATATATATATATATATATATATATATATATATATATATATATATATATATATATATATATATATATTTTATGCAAATTTACGTAGTTTTATATATATTTGTTTATATATTTTCATACAAATTTACATTATTATATGTGTATTTTGTATATGTATTTCAATACAAATTTGCCTAATTTTATATGTATTTGCATATCTATTTTCAAACAAATTTAAATTATTTTTTATGTATTTTTGTATATATTTTTATACAAATTTTAGTTATTTTATTTGTATTTTGTATATTTATTTTCCTACAATTATACGTTTTTTTATTGGAATTTTGTTTATTTATTTTGATACAAATTTATATTATTTTATGTGTATTTTGTATATAATTTTTTTTACGTATTTACGTTATTTTATGTGTATTTTTTATATATATTTTCATAAAAATTTACGTTATTTTATTGTGTGTATTCGTATATATTTTGATACAAATTGACATTATTTTATGTATATTTTGCATATCTATTTCAAAACAAATTTACCTTATTGTATGTGTATTTTGTATATATATTTTAATATAAATTTAAATATTTTATGTTTTTTTTTGGTATATACATTTTTATAAAAAAAATGCGTTATTTTATGGGTATTTTGCATCTTTATTTTCATACAAATTTACATTATTTTATTAACATTCTGTGTATTTATTTTGATACGATTTTACATTATTCTATTTGTGCTTGGTATATATTTCTTTTATACGTATTTACATTATTTAATGTGTATTTTGTATATACATTTTATACAAATTAAAGTTATTTTAACTGTATTTGTTTATATATTTACATTCATATTTACATTATTTTATGTGTATTTTGTACATGTATTTCAATACAAATTTATCTAATGTTATGTTTATTTTGTATATTTATTTTCATACAAGTTTAAATAATTTTTGTGTATTTTTGTATATATTTTTTTACAATTTTTTGTTATTTTATTTGTATTTTGTATATATATTTTGCTACAAATATACATTCTTTTATTGGAATTTTGTTAATTTATTTTCAAACGAATTTACATTATTTTATGTGTATTTTTTATATATATTTTTCTATGTATTTACATTATTTTATGTGTATTTTAAATATATATTTTCATAAAACTTTACGTTATTTTATTGTGTGTGTTCGTATTTATTTTGATACAAATTTACATTACTTTATGTGTATTTTGCATATCTATTTCAAAACAAATTTACCTTATTGTATGTGTATTTTGTATATTTATTCTAATGCAAATTTAATGCTTTTATGTGTATTTTTGTATATATTTTTTTTTTAAATACGAATTATTTTATGTGTATTTTTACATTACTTTATTAATATTCTGTATATTTATACTGACACAATTTTACATTATTATATGTGTATTTTGTATATATTTTCCTTACATATATACATTATTTAATGTATATTTTGTATATATATATATATATATATATATATATATATATATATATATATATATATATATATATATATATATATATATATATATATATATATATATATATATATATATTATGGAAATTTACGTCATTCTATGTTTATTTCTTTATATATTTTGATAGAAATTTACAATATTTGATGGGTATTTTGTATATACGTTTATTTCAAAACAAATTTACCTATTTTTATGTGTATTTTGTATACCTATTTTCATATAATTTAAATCGTTTCTGTGGTTTTTTTTTTAGATTTTAATATAAATTTTAGCTATGTTATGTGTATTTTGTAAATTTAATTTCACACAAATATATATTATTTTCTTGGTATTTGTTGATTTATTTTGGAACGAATTTACATTGTTTTATGTGTAATGTGTGTGTGTGTGTGTGTGTGTGTATATATATATATATATATATATATATATATATATATATATATATATATATATATATATATATATATATATATATTTTATAATGTATTTACATTATTTAATGTGTATTTTGTATGTATATTTCTATACAAATTTATGGTATGTTACGCGTATTTGTATATATATGTATATATATATATATATATATATATATATATATATATATATATATATATATATATATATATATATATATATATATATATATATATATATATATATATATATATATATATATATATTTGGTACAAATTTACATTATTTTATGTATATATATATATATATATATATATATATATATATATATATATATATATATATATATATATATATATATATTTCATTACAAATGTGCCTGATTTTATGTTTATTTTTATATTAATTTTCATTCAAATTTAAATCATTTTATGTGTATATATTTATTTGTGTTTATGATATTTTATGTATATTTTCTATAAATATTTTCATTCAAAACTACATTATTTTATCGGTATTTTGTTAACTTATTTCGATACGAATTTTAATTATTTCAGGTGTATTTTCTATACATATTTTTATACGCATTTACATTATTTAATGTGTGTTTTGTATATATATTTTTTATACAATTTTACTTCATTTTATGTGCATTTGTGTTGTTGTTTTTATACAAATTTACATTATTTTAAGTGTATTCTGTACTTTTTTTACTACAAATTTGCCTTATTTTGTGTATTTTGTTTATTTATTTTCATACAAATTTAAATTATTTTATGTGCATTTTTGTAGATATATTTTTATAGAAATTTGCAATATTTTATGTGTATTTTTTATATAGTTTATCATTCAAATTTACATTTTTTATTGGTATTTTGTTTATGTATTTTGATACGAATTTACATTATTATATGTGTATTTTGTATATCTTTTGTATACGTATTTTCATTATTTAATGTGTATTTTATTTATATAAATTAAAACAAATTTACGTTATTTTATGCGTATTTGTTTAAATATTTTGATACAAATTTACATTATCTTATGTATTTTGTATATATATTTCAATACAAATTTTGTTTATTTTATGTATATTTTGTACATCTATTTCCATTCAAATTTAAATTACTTTTGTGTATTTTTGTATATATTTTTATACAAAATTTCATTATTTTATGAGAATTTTGTATATTTATTTTCATACAAATTCACATTCTTCTATTTGTATTTTGTTTATATATTTTGGTGCGAATTTACATTATTTTATGTGTATTTTGTATATATATTTTTATACGTATTTACATAATTTATGTGTCTTTTTTATATATATATTTATAGAAATTTACGTTTTTTCTATGTGTATTCGTACATATATTTTGAAACAAATTTACATTGTTTTATGTGTATTCTGCATATCTATTTCAATACAAATTTACCATATTGTGTGTGCATTTTGTGTATTTATTTTAATACAGATTTAATTATTTGATGTGTATTTTTGTATATATATTTTTATAAAAAATATACGTAATTTTATGTGAATTTTGTATATTTATTTTCATACAAATTTAAATTATTTTATGTGCATTTTTGTAGATATATTTTTATAGAATTTTGCAATATTTTATGTGTATTTTTTATATAGTTTATCATTCAAATTTACATTTTTTATTGGTATTTTGTTTATGTATTTTGATACGAATTTACATTATTATATGTGTATTTTGTATATCTTTTGTATACGTATTTTCATTATTTAATGTGTATTTTATTTATATATTTTAAAACAAATTTACGTTATTTTATGCGTATTTGTTTAAATATTTTGATACAAATTTACATTATTTTATGTATTTTGTATATATATTTCAATACAAATTTAGTTTATTTTATGTATATTTTGTACATCTATTTTCATTCAAATTTAAATTACTTTTGTGTATTTTTGTATATATTTTTATACAAAATTACATTATTTTATGAGAATTTTGTATATTTATTTTCATACAAATTCACATTCTTCTATTTGTATTTTGTTTATTTATTTTGGTACGAATTTACATTATTTTATGTGTATTTTGTATATATATTTTTATACGTATTTACATAATTTATGTGTCTCTTTTATATATATTTATAGAAATCTACGTTTTTTTTATGTGTATTCGTATATATATTTTGAAACAAATTTACATTGTTTTATGTGTGTTTTGCATATCTATTTCAATACAAATTTACCATATTGTATGTGCATTTTGTGTATTTATTTTACCACAGATTTAATTATTTGATGTGTATTTTTGTATATATATTTTTATAAAAATATACCTAATTTTATGTGAACTTTGTATATTTATTTTCATACAAATTTAAATTATTTTTTGTGTATATAGTTTTATACAAATTTATGTTATTTTATGTGTACTTTGTATATCAATTTTCATACAAATACACATTCTTTTATTGATATTTTGTTTGACACGAATTTACATTATTTAATGTGTATTTTGTATATATATTTTTATACGTATTTACATCATTTCATGTGTATTTTGTATATATATTTCTATGGAGATCTACGTTATTTTATGTGTATTCGTATATATATTTTGAAACAAATTTACATTGTCTTATGTGTATTTTGCATATTTTTTCAATACAAATTTACCTTATTGTATGTGCATTTCGTATATTAATCTTAATGCAAATTTAATTATTCTATGTGTATTTTTGTATATGTATTTTTATAAAAATATGCTTTATTTTATGGGTATTTTGCATATTTGTTTTCATACAAATTTACATTATTTTTTTTCTATATTCTATGTATTTATTTTGATACGATTTTAAATTATTCTATGTGTGTTTTGTATATATATTTTATACAAATGTACGTTATTTTATATGTATTTGCTTTCATTTCATACAAATTTACATTATTTTATGTGTATTTTGTACATTTATTTAAATACAAACTCAACTAATTATATGTGTATTTTTTATATCTATTTTCATACAAATTGAAATTATTTTTGTGTATTTTTTTATATATTTTTATGCAAATTTTCGTTATTTTATGTGTATTTTGTATATTTATTTTTCTACATATATACGTTCTTTTATCGGAATTTTGTTTATTTATTTTGATACAAATTTACATTATTTATGGAGTATTTGGAATATATATATTTATACTTATTTACATCATTTTATATGTATTTTGTATGAATATTTTCATAGAAATTTACTCTATTTTATGTGTATTCGTATATATATTTTGATACAAATTCACATTATTGATGTGTATTTTGCATATCTATTTCAATACAAATTTAATTTATTGTATGTGCATTTTGTATATTTATTTTAATACATATTTAATCATTTTATGTGTATTTTTGTATATATATTTTTATACAAATATGCGTTATTATATGGGTATTTTGCATCTTTATTTTCTTACAAATTTACATTATTTTATTGATATATTGTTTATTTATTTTGATAAGATTTTACATTAATCTCTGTGTATTTTGTATATATATTTGTATACATATTTACATTATTTAATGTATATTTTGTATATATATTTTATGCAAATTTACGTTATTTTATGTGTATTTGTTTATATATTTTCATACAAATTTACATTATTTTATGTGTATTTTTTATATGTATTTCAATACAAATTTGCCTAATTTTATGTGTATTTTGCATATCTATTTTCAAATAAATTTTAATTATTTTTGTGTATTTTTGTATATATTTTTATACAAATTTTAGTTATTTTATTTGTATTTAGTACATATATTTTCCTAAAAATATACTTTCTTTTACTGGAATTTTGTTTATTTATTTTGATTCGAATTTTCTTTATTTTATGTGTATTTTGTATATATATATTTTTCTACGTATTCACATTATTTTATGTGTATTATGTATATATATTTTCATAATAAATTACGTTATTTTATTGTGTGTATTCGTATATATTTTGATACAAATTAACATTATTTTATGTGTATTTTGCATGTCTATTTCAATACATGTTTACCTTATTGTATGTGTATTTTGTATGTTTATTTTAATACAAATTTAATTATTTCATGTGTATTTTTGTATATATATATTTTTTTAAATATGAGTTATTTTATGGGTATTTTGCATCTTTATTTTCATAAATTTTTACATTACTTTATTGATATTCTGTATATTTATATTGATACAATTTTACATTATTTTATGTGTATTTTGTATATATTTTTTTACATATTTACATTATTTAATGTATATATATATATATATATATATATATATATATATATATATATATATATATATATATATATATATATATATATATATATATATATATATATATATATTTTTTTTTTATGCAAATTTAAGTTTTTATGTTTATTTGTTTTATATTTTTATAGAAATTTACAATATTTTATGGGTATTTTGTATATACGTATATTTCAAAACAAATTTACCTAATTCTATGTGTATTTTTTATATCTATTTTCATACAAATTTAAATTATTTCAGTTTTTTTTTTTTTTTTTGTATAGATTTTAATACAAATTTTAGTTATGTTATGTGTATTTTTTAAATTTGATTTCACACAAATATATATTATTTTATTGGTATTTTGTTGATTTATTTTGATGCGAATTTACATTGTTTTACGTGTAATTTGTGTATATTTTTTTATACGTATTTACATTATTTAATATCTTTTTTGTATATATATATATTTTATACAAATTTATACTATTTATTATATATTTATAATATTTTGTATATATGTATATTTTGATATAAATCTACATTATTTTATGTGTATTTTTTATATATATTTCATTACAAATTTGCCTTAATTTATGTTTATTTTTTATATATATTTTCATTCAAATTTAAATTATTTTGAGTACATATTTATCTGTATTTACTTTATTTTATGTGTATTTTCTATTTATACTTTCATTCAAAATTACATTATTTTATCGGTATTTTGTTCATTTATTTCGATACGAATTTCGATTATTTCATAAGTATTTTCTATACATATTTTTATACGCATTTACATTATTTAATGTGGTTTGTATATAAATTTTTTATACAATTTTACTTCATTTTATGTGCATTTTATTAAAAAGTAAAAAAGTACAGAATTTACATTATTTTAAGCTAATTCTGTACTTTTTACTACAGATTTGCCTTATTTTATGTGTATTTTGTTTATTTATTTGCATACAAATTTTAATTATTTTATGTGCATTTTTGTACATATATTTTTATAGAAATTTGCGTTATTTTATGTGTATTTTTTATATATTTTTTCATACAAATTTACATTTTTTATAGGTATTTTGTTTATGTATTTTGATATGAATTTACATTATTATATGTGTATTTTGTATATCTTTTATATACGTATTTTCATTATTTAATGTGTATTTTGTTTATATATTTTAAAACAAACTTACTTTATTTTATGCGTATTTGTTTAAATATTTTGATACAAATTTACATTATTTTTTTGCATTTTGTATATATATTTCAATACAAGTTTAGTTTATTTTATGTATATTTTGTATATCTATTTTTATACAAATTTAAATTACTTATGTGTATTTTTGTATATAGTTTTATACAAATTTACCTTATTTTATGTGTATTTTGTATATTTATTTTCATACAAATTCACATTCTTCTATTGTTATTTTGATTATTTTGGTACGAATTTACATTATTTTATGTGTATTTTGTATATGTATTTTTATACGTATTTACATCATTTTATGTGTATTTTTGCATATATATTTTTATAAAAAAAATTTTTTTTGGGTATTTTGCATCTTTATTTTCATTTAAATTTACATTATTTTATTGATATTCTATGTATTTATTTTGATACGATTTTACATTGTTCTATGTGTATTTTATATATATATATTTTTTTTTACATATTTACATTATTTAATGTGCATTTTCTATATATATTTTATAGAAATATACGTCACTTTATGTCTATTTGTTTATATAATTTCATACATATTTACATTATTTTATGTGTATTTTGTATATGTAATTCAATAAAAATATATCTAATTTTATGTGTATTTTGTATATCTATTTTAATACAAATTGAAATTATTTTTTGTTTATTATTGTATATATTTTTATACAAATTTTAGTTATTTTATATATTATTTTCTATATTTATTTTCCTACATCTATACATTCTTTTATTAAAATTTAGTTCAGTGAATTTGATACGAATCTACCTTTTCTTAGGTGTATTTTGTATATATATTTTTATACGTATTTACATTATTTTATGAGTATTTTTTATAGAAATTTACGTTATTTTATGTGTTTTCGTATATATATTTTAATACAAATTTACATTATTTGATGTGTATTTTGCATATATATTTCAATACAAATTTACCTTATTGTATGTGCATTTTGTATATATATTTTAATACCAATTAAGTTATTTTATGTGTATTTTTGTATATATATTTTTATCCAAATATGCGTTATCTTATGGGTATTTTGCATCTTTATTTTCATAGAAATTTACATTATTTTATTCATATTCTGTTAATTTATTTTGAAACGATTTTACATTATTCCATGTGTATTTTGTATATATTTTTTATACATTTTTTCCATTATTTAATGTGTAATTTGTATATATATTTCATACAAAACTACGTTATTTTATGTGTATTTGCTTATATATTTTGACACAAATTTACAATATTTTATGGATATTTTGTATATATATTTCAAAAGAAACTTACCTAGTTTTATGTGTATTTTGTAAATTTGTTTTCATTCAAAAATATATTATTTCATTGGTATTTTGTTGATTTATTTTGATACGATTTTACATTATTTTATATGTACTTTGTATATATATTTTTATACGCAACTACATTATTTAATGTTTATTTTGAATATATATTTTTATACAAATTCATGCTATTTTATGTGTATTTCTATATATATTTTCATACAAATTTACATTATTCTATGTGTATTTTGTACATATATTTCATTACAAATTTAACTTATTTTATGTTTATTTTGTATATTTATTTCATTCAATTTTACATTATTTTATGTGTATATTTGTTTTTGTATTTAGGTTATTTTATGTGTATTTTCTATATATATTTTCATCCAAAATTTCATTATTTTATTTGTATTATGTTAATTTATCTCGATACGAATTTAGATTATTGCATAGTTATTTTGTATACATATATTTATATACGCATTTACATTATTTAATGTGTGTTTTATATATATATTTTTATGCAAATTTACTTTATTTTATGTGCATTTTTATACATATATTTTTATAGAAATTTGCGCTATTTTATGTGTATTTTGTATATGTCTTCTTATACAAATTTACATTATTTTATTGGTATTTTGTTTATTTATTTTGATACGAATTACATTATTATATATGTATTTTGTACATATTTTTTATACGTATTTACATTATTTAATGTGTATTTTTTTTATATATTTTTATACATATTTATGTTATTATATGTGTATTTGTATAAATATTTTGATACAAATTTACATTATTTTATGTATTTTGTATATATATTTCAATTCAAATTTAGCTTATTTCATGTGTTTTTTGTATATCTATTTTCATACAAATATAACTACTTTTGTGTATTTTTGTATATAGTATAATGCAACTTTATGTTATTTTATGTGTATTTTGTATATTTATATTAATACAAATACACATTCTTTTATTGGTATTTTGTTTATTTATTTTAATACGAATTTATGTTATTTAATTTGTATTATGTATACATGTTTTTATACGTATTTACTGTATTTTATATGTTTATATATAATATATATATATATATATATATATATATATATATATATATATATATATATATATATATATATATATATATATATATATATATATATATTTTTTTTTTTTTTTTTTTAGAAATCTACGTTATTTTGTGTATTCGTATATATATTTCGAAACAAATTTACACTGTTTTATATGTATTTTGCATATCGATTTCAATACAAATCTACCTTATTGTATGTGCATTTTGTATATTTATTTTAAAACAAATTCAAATATTTTATGTGCATTTTGTTATATATGTTTAAAAAAAATGCCTTATTTTATGGGTAGTTTGCAACTTTATTTTCATACAAATTTACATTATTTTATTAATATTCTGTGTATTTATTTTGATACGATTTTACATTATTCTATTTGTGTTTTGTATATATATTTTTATACATATTTACATTATTTAATGTGTATTTTGTATATATATATATATATATATATATATATATATATATATATATATATATATATATATATATATATATATATAGATATATATATATATATATATATATATATATATATATATATATATATATATATATATATATATATATACATATTTTATACAAATTTACGTTATTTTAAGTGTATTTGTTTATATCTATTTTCATACAAATACACTTTCTTTTATTGATATTTTGTCTATTTATTTTGACACGAATTTACATTATTTAATGTGTATTTTGTATATATATTTTTATACGTATTTACATCATTTCATGTGTATTTTGTATATATAGAATATATATATCTATAGAAATCTACGTTATTTTATGTATATTGATATATATTTTTTCAAACAAATTTACATTGTTTTATGTGTATTTTGCATATTTTTTCAATACAAATTTACCTTATGGTATGTGTATTTTGTATATTAATCTTAATACAAATTTAATTATTCTATGTTTATTTTTGTAAATATATTTTTATAAAAATATGCTTTATTTTATGGATATTTTCCACCTTTATTTTCATACAAATTTAGATTATTCTATTGATATTCTGTGTATTTATTTTGATTCGATATTACATTATTCTATGTGTATTTTGTATGTATATTTTATATACGCTATTTTATGTGTATTTGTTTTCATTTCATACAAATTTACATTATTTTATGTGTATTTTGTACATGTATTTAAATACAAATTTAACTAATTATTTGTGTATTTTGTATATCTATTTTCATACAAATATATGTTCTTTTATCGGAATTTTGTTTATTTATTTTGATACGAATTTATATTATTTTAGGTGTATTTGCTATATATATATTTTTAATTATTTACATCATTTTACATGTATTTTGTATGTTATATTCATAGAAATTTACTCTATTTTATGTGTATTCGTATGTATACTTTGATAGTAATTTACATTATTGATGTGTATTTTGCATATCTATTTCAATACAAATTTACTTTATATCATGTTCATTTTGTATATTTATTTTAATACAAATTTAACTATTTGATGTGTATTTTTGTATATATATTTTTAAACAAATATGCGTTATAATATGGGTATTTTGCATCTTTCTTTCCATACAAATTTACGTTATTTTATTGATATTCTTTTTATTTATTTTGATGCGATTTTACATTATTCTATGTGTATTTTGTATATATATGTTTATTCATATTTATAATATTTAATGTATATTTTGTATATATATTTTAAGCAAACTTACGTTATTTTATGTGTATTTGTTAATATATTTTCATACAAATTTGTATTATTTTATGTGTATTTTGTATATGTATTTCAATACAAATTTGCCTAATTTTATGAGTATTTTGCTTATCTATTTTCAAACAAATTTAAATTATTTTTGTGTATTTTTGTATATATTTTTATACAAATTTTAGTTTTTCTATTTGGATTTTATATATATATTTTCCTCCAAATATACATTCTTTTACTGGAATTTTGTTTATTTATTTTGATACGAGTTAACATTATTTTATGTGTATCTTGGGTACATATTTTTCTATGAAATGAAAACAAATACACATAAAATAACGTACATGTGTTTAAAATTTATACGCAAAATACACAGAGAATAATGTTATATCGTATCAAAATAAATACACAGAATATCAATAAAATAATGTAAATTTGTATGTAAATAAAGATGCAAAATACCCATATAATAACCCATATTTGTGTAAAAATATATATACAAAAATACATATAAATTAATTAAATTTGTATTAAAATAAATATACAAAATGCACATACAATAAAGTAAATTTGTATTGAAATAGATATGCAAAATACACATCAATAATGTAAATTTGTATCAAAATATATATACGAATACTTATAAAATAGAGTAAATTTATATGAAAATATACATACAAAATACATTGAAATACATATACAAAATACACATAAAATAATTTAAATCTGAATGAAAATATATAAACAAATACACTTAAAATAACTTAAATTTGTATAAATATATATACAAAATACACATTAAATAATGTAAATATGTATAAAAAATATATATACAAAACAGAAATATAATAATATAAAATCGCATCAAAATAAATACACAAAATATTAATAAAATAATGTAAATTTGTATGAAAATTAAGATGCAAAATACCCATAAAATAACGCTTTTTTTATAGAAATATATACACCAAAACACACATAAAATATTTGAATTTGTATTAATAAATATACAAAATGCACGTACAATAAGGTAAATTTGTATTGAAATAGATATGCAAAATACATATAAAACAATGTAAATTTGTTTCAAAATATATATACGAATACATATAAAATAACGTAGATTTCTATAAAAATATATATACAAAATACAGATAAAATGAAGTAAATACGTATAAAAAAAATGTATACAAAATACACATAAAATAATGTAAATTCGTATCAAAATAAATAAACAAAATACTAATAAAAGAATGTGTATTTGTATAAATATAAATATACAAAATACACATAAAATAACGTAAATTTATATAAAACTATATACAAAAATGCACAAAAGTAGTTAAATTTGTATGAAAATAGATATACAAAATACACATAAAATAAGCTAAATTTGAATTGAAATATATATACAAAATTCAAAAAATAATGTAAATTTGTATCAAAATATTTATACAAATACACATATAATGAGGTAAATTTGTATAAAAATATATAAACAAAATACACATTAAATAATGTAAATACGTATAAAAAATATGGACAAAATACACACATAATCATGTAATTCGTATCAAAATAAATAAACAAAATAATAAAATAATGTAAATTTGTATGAGAAAATATATAAATACACATAAAGTAATGCAAATTTCTATAAAAATATATGTACAAAATGCACATATGAAAAAGTAAATTTGCATAAAAAATATATACAAAACATTAGATGTAAATAAATATATATATATATATATATATATATATATATATATATATATATATATATATATATATATATATATATATATATATATATATATATATATATATATATATATATATATATATATACAAAATACGAAAAATCTAAATTGTATCGTGTTAAATTAAGAAAATACCAATAAAATAATGTAATTTTGGATGAAAATATATAGAAAATACATGTAAATTACCTAAATACAAATACAAATATACACATAAAATAATTTAAAAATGAATGAAATAAATATACAAAATAAGGTAAATTTGTAACGAAATATATGTAAAAATGCACTTAAAATAATATAAATTTGTATGAAAATATATATACAAATACATATAATATAACATGAATTTGTATAAAATTTGTATTAAAATATGTACGAATACACACAATAAAGTAACGTAATTTTTATGAAAATATACATAAAAAGTCCACATAAAATAATGTAAATACGTAGAAAAATATATATAGAAAGTACACATAAAATAATGTAAACTCGTATCAAAATAAATATACAAAATTCCAATAAATGAATGTATATTTGTAGGAAAATATATATACAAAATACAAATAGAATAAGTAAAATTTGCATAAAAATATATACAAAAATACACAAAAATAATTTAAATTGGTTTGAAAATCGATATGCAAAATACACATAAAATTATGCAAATTTGTATTGAAATATACAAATTACACATAAAATAACGTAAATTTGTATGAAAATCTATAAACAAATACTCATAAAATAAAGTAAATTTGCATAAAATATATATACAAAATATACATTAAATAATGTAAATATGTATAAAAATATATATACAAAATACACATAGAATAATGTTAAATCGTATCAAAATGAATAAAAAGAATACCAATAAAATAATGTAAATTTGTATGAAAATAAAGATTCAAAATACCCCTATAATAAACAAATATTTGTATAAAAATATATATACAAAAATACACATCAAATAATTAAATTTGTGTTAAAATAAATATGCAAAATGCACATACAATAAAGTAGATTTGTATTGAAAGAAATATGCAAAATACATAAATAATGTAAATTTGTATCAAAATATATATACGAATACAGTTAAAATAGAGTAAATTTCTATGAAAATATACATACAAAATACATATAAAATAATGTAAATAAGTATAAAAATATATATACCAAATACACCTAAAATAATGTAAATTCGTATCAAAATAAAAAAGGAAATCCGATAAAAGAACGTATATTTGTAGGAAAATAAATATACAAAATACACATAAAATAACGAAAATTTATATAAAAATATATACAAAAATACACAAAAATAATTTCAATTTGTATGAAAATAAATATACAAAAGACACATATAATTAGTCAAATTTGTATTTAAATACATGTACAAAAAACACATAAAATAATGTAAATTTGTATGAAATGAAAACAAATACACATAAAGTAACGTACATATGTATAAAATATATATACAAAATACACATTGAATAATGTAAAATCGTATCAAAATAAATACACAGAATATCAATAAAATAATGTAAATTTGTATGAAAATAAAGATGCAAAATACCCATAAAATAAAGCATATTTTTATAGAAATACATTTACAAAATACACATAGAATAATTAAATTTGTGTTAAAATTAATATACAAAATGCATATACAATAAGGTAAATTTGTATTGAAAAAATATGCAAAATACACATAAAACCGTGTAAATTTGTTTCAAAATCTATATACGAATACACATAAATCAACGTAGATTTCTATAGAGATATATACAAAATACCATAGCTGGGCCCGATAGCAGAAAACCTTATTCCCGATAACCGATAACTGATAATGGAAAACCTTATCGGCGATAACCGATATTCGTTAACTGGAAACACAAATATAGGCGATAACCGATAACCGATACCCGATATTAATCCACAATTCCGATAGCGATAAGTCCGATAGGCGAAAATGATACTATATTGATATTTCCAATAAAAAAACATAGATGAATTCAAATTTTCATTATTTGTATTTTAGAAAACTTACAAAACCTGAAAACCACAAGTTGACACGTACCTATGGACGGTAATACTAGAAACGCCTGAACCGTGTTGTGTTATTTGGCGTCCCCACCGTCAAATGTTGGCGCTTTTGTTTACAAACACTGGTCTCTCGTGAACTGTGCATGCTCAGACCAGCAAGCGTAGACCTGTACAGTCTCACAAAGCTTTTTAACCGTAATTAAGAGTTGCTGGAAGGCTGAGTCAGACATACAGTACCACTTCCACCGTCCCCGCTGTTTCTAGAACGACACTCTGTGCGAGTTGTATTTATATGTACAGAGTGCCGTTTTAGACACAGCGAGGATGGTGGTACTGTATGTCTTAATGTGTTAAAAAGCTTTGTGAGACTCTATAGGACTACACTTACTGGTCATCCCTATACTGTCCAAACCCCTTATGCAAGAGTTAACCAGCATCTTCACTCTTTCTTCCCTAACGCTTGTAAACTCTGGAACAATCTTCCTTCATCTGTATTTCCTCCTGCCTACGACTTGAACTCTTTCAAGAGGAGGGTATCAGGACACCTCTCCTCCTGTATTTGATCTTCCTTTCGGCCACCTCTTTTGTTTTACTTTAGGAGCAGCGAGTAGCGGGCTTTTTTTTTATTATTGTTTTCTTTTTGTGTGTGTGCCCTTGAGCTGCCTCCTTTGTTGTAAAAAAAAAAAAAAATACAAATTAACGTTATTATATGTGTATTTGTATAAATATTTTGATGAAAACTTACATTATTTTATGTATTTTGTATATATATTTCAATTCATATTTAGCTTATTTTATGTGTATTTTGTATATCTATTTTCATACAAATTTAACTACTTTTGTGTATTTTTGTATATAGTTTTATACAAATTTACATTATTTTATGTGTATTTTTATATTTATATTTATACAAATACACATTCTTTTATTGGTATTTTGTTTATTTATTTTGATACAAATTTACATTATTTTATGTGTATTTTGGTTAAATTTTTTTATACGTATTTACTTCATTTTATGTGTATTTTGTTTATATATTTTTATAGAAATCTACGTTATTTTATGTGAATTCGTATATATATTTTGAAACAAATTTCCATTGTTTTATATGTATTTTGCACATCTATTTCAATACAAATTTACCTTATTGTATTTGCATTTTGTATATTTATTTTAATACAAATTTAAATATTTTATGTGTATTTTCGTATATATATTTTCATAAAAAAAATGCATTATTTTATGGGTATTTTGCTTCTCTATTTTCATACAAACTTACATTATTTTATTAATATTCTGAATATTTATTTCGATAAGATTTTACATTATTCTATTTGTGTTTTGTATATATTTTTTTATACATATTTACATTATTTAATGTATATTTTGTCTACATATTTTTTTAAAAATTACGTTATTTTAAGTGTATTTGATTATATATTTTCTTTCAAATTTACATAATTTTATGTGTATTTTGTATATCTACTTCAATACAAATTTAAATTATTTTTGTATATTTTTGTATAGAGTTTTATACAAATTTACGTTATTTTTTGTGTATTTTGTATATTTATTTTCATACAAATACACATTCATATATTGATATTTTGTTTATTTATTTTGACACGAATTTACATTATTTAATGTGTATTTTGTATATACATATTTATACGTATTTACGTCATTTCATGTGTATTTTGTATATATATTTCTATCGAAATCTACGTTATTTTATGTGTATTCGTATATATATTTTGAAACAAATTTACATTGTTTTATGTGTATTTTGCATATGTTCATTTTGTATATAGATTTTAATACAAATTTAATTATTCTATGTGTATTTCTGTATATGTATTTTTGTAAAAAATATGCTTTATTTTATGGGCATATTGCATCTTTATTTTCATACAAATTTACATTATTTTATTGATATTCTGTGTATTTATTTTGAGACAATTTTACATTATTCTATGTGTATTTTGTATATATATAATTATACAAATTTACGTAATTTTATTTGTATTTGTTTTCATTTCATACAAATTTACATTATTTTATGTGTATTTTGTGCATATGTTTAAATACAAATTTAACTAATTATATGTGTATTTTGTATACCTATTTTCATACAAATTGAAATTATTTTTATGTATTTTTGTATATATTTTTATATAAATTTTCGTTATTTTATGTGTATTTTGTATATTTATTTTCCTACAAATATACCTTCATTTATCGGAATTTTGTTTATTTATTTTGATACGAATTTACATTATTTGAGGGTTTTTTTTTATATATTTATACTTATTTACATCATTTTATATGTATTTTGTATGTATATTTTCATAGAAATTTACTCTATTTTATGAGTATTCGTATATATATTTTGATACAAATTTACATTATTGATGTGTATTTTGCATATCTATTTCAATACAAATTTACTTTATTGTATGTGCATTTTGTATATTTGTTTTAATACAAGTTTAGTTATTATATTTGTATTTTTATATATGTATTTTTATACAAATATGCGTTATTATATGGGTATTTTGAATCTTTATTTTCATACAAATTTACATTATTTTATTGATATTCTTTTTATTTATTTTGATACGATTTTACATTATTCTATGTGTATTTTGTATATATAATTTTATACATATTTAAATTATTTAATGTATATTTTGTATATATATTTTATATAAATTTACGTTATTTTATGAGTATTTGTTTATATATTTTCATACAAATTTACATTATTTTATGTGTGTTTTGTTTATGTATTTCAATACAAATTTGCCTAATTTTATGTGTATTTTGCATATCTATTTTCAAACAAATTTAAATTATTTTTTGTGTATTTTTGTATATATTTTTATACAAATTTTAGTTATTTTATTTGTATTTTGTATATATATATTCCTACAAATATAATTTCTTTTATTGGAATTTTGTTTATTTATTTTCATACGAATTTACATTATTTTATGTGTATTCTGTACATATATTTTTCTACATATTTACATTATTTTATGTGTATTTTGTATATATATTTTCATAAAAATTTACATTTTTTTATTGTGTGTATTCGTATATAATTTGATACAAATTTTATACAAATTCATGTTATTTTATGTGTATTTGTATATTTTCATACAAATTTACATTATTTTATGTGCATTTTTACATATATTTCATTACAAATTTACCTTATTTTATGTTTATTTTGTATATTTATTTCATTCAATTTTAAATTAGTTTATGTGTATATTTGTAAAAGTATTTAGGTTATTTTATGTGTATTTTCTATATATATTTTCATCCAAAATTACATTATTTTATTGGTATTTTGTTAATTTAATTCGATATGAATTTAGATTATTTAATAGGTATTTTGCATTCATATTTTTATACGCATTTACATTATCTAATGTGTGTTTTGTATATATATTTTTATGCAAATTTACTTTATTTTATGTGCATTTTTGTACATATATTTTTATTGAAATTTGCGTTATTTTATGTATATTTTGTATATGTTTTCTCATACAAATCTACATTATTTTATTGGTATTTTGTTTATTTATTATTGTACATATTTTTTTATACGTATTTACATTATTTAATGTGTATTTTGTTTATATATTTCTATAAAAATTTACGTTGTTATATGTGTATTTGTATAAATATTTTGATACAAATTTACATTATTTTATGTATGTTGTATATATATTTCAATACAAATTTAGCTTATTTTATGTTTATTTTATATATCTATTTTCATACAAATTTGATTACTTTTGTGGATTTTTGTATATAGTTTTATAAAAATTTACGTTATTTTATGTGTATTTTGTATATTTATATTTATACAAATACACATTCATTTATTAGAATTTTGTTTATTTATTTTCATACGAATTTACATTATTTTATGTGTATTTTGTATACATTTTTTTATACGTATTTCCTTCATTTTATACATATTTTTTATATATATTTTTATAGAAATCTACGTTATTTTATGTGTATTCGTATATATATTTTAAAACAAATTTACATTGTTTTATATGTATTCTGCATATATATTTCAATACAAATTTACCTTATTTTATGTGCATTTTTTTTTTAGGTATTTTGCATCTTTATTTTCATTCAAATTAGCATTATATTATTAATATTCTGTGTATATATTTTGATACGATTTTACATTATTCTATTTGTGCCTTGTATATATTTTTTTATACATATTTACATTATTTAATGTATATTTTGTATATATATTTTATACAAATTTACGTTAAGTGTATTTGTTTATATATTTTCATTCAAATTTACATTATTTAATGTGTATTTTGTATATGTATTTTTATACAAATCTACCTAATTTTATATGTATTTTGTATATTTATTTTCGTACAAATTTAAATTATTTTTGTGTATTTTTGTACAAAGTTTTATACAAATTTAGGTCATTTTATGTGTATTTTGTATACCTATTTTCATACAAATACACATTCTTTTATTGATATTTTGTTTGTTTATTTTGACACGAATTTACATTATTTAATGTGTATTTTGTATATATATTTTTATACGTATTTACATCATTTCATATGTACTTTGTATATATATTTCTTTAGAAATCTACGTTATTTTATGTGTATTCGTTTATATATTTTGAAACAAATTTACATTTTTCCATGTGCATTTTGCATATTTTTTCAATATAAATCTTCCTTACTCTATGTGCATTTTGTATATTAATTTTAATACAAATCTGATTATTCTATGTGTATTTTTGTATATTTATTTTTATAAAAATTGCCTTATTTTATGGGTATTTTGCATCTTTATTTTCATACAAATTTACATTATTTTATTGATATTCTGTGTATTTACTTTGATAAGATTTTACATTATTCTATGTTTACTTTGTATAGATATCTTATTCAAATGTACGCTATTTTATGTGTATTTCTTTTCATTTCATACAAATTTTGATTATTTTATGTGTATTTTGTACATGTATTTGAATACAAATTTAACTAATTATATATGTATTATGTATATCTATTTTCATACAAATTGAAATTATTTTTGTGTATATTTTTGTCTGTTTTTTTTATACAAATTTTCGTTATTTTATGTGTATTTTGTATATTTATTATCCTATAAATATACGTTCTTTTATCGGAATTTTGTTTATTTATTTTGATATGAATTTACATTATTTATGTGTATTTAGTATATATATTTTTATACTTATTTACATCATTTTATATGTATTTTTTATGTATATTTTCATAGAAATTTACTCTATTTTATGTGTATTCGTATATGTATTTTGATACAAATTTACATTATTGATGTGTATTTAGCATATCTATTTCAATACAAATTTACTTTATTGTATGTGCATTTTTTCATATTTATTTTAATACAAATTTAAGTATTTTATGTGTATTTTTGTATATATTTTTTTATACAAATATGCGTTATCATATGGGTATTTTGCATCTTTATTTTCATATAAACTTACATTATTTTATTGATATTCTGTTTATTTATTTTGATACGATTTTACATTATTCAAAGTGTATTTTGTATATATATTTTTACACATATTTACATTATATAATGTATATTTTGTGTATATATATATATATATATATATATATATATATATATATATATATATATATATATATATATATATATATATATATATATATATATATATATATATATATATATATATATATATATATATATATATATATATATATATATATATATATATATATATATATATATATATATATATATATATATATATATATTTTACGTAGTTTTATATATATTTGTTTATATATTTCATACAAATTTACATTATTATATGTGTATTTTTTATATGTATTTCAATAAAAATTTGCCTAATTTTATATTTATTTTCATATAAATTTTCAAAAAAATTTAAATTATTTTTGTGTATTTTTGTATATATTCTTATACAAATTTTAGTTATTTCATTTGTATTTTGTATATATATTTTCCTAAAATTATACGTTTTTTTATTGGAATTTTCTTTATTTATTTTTATACGAATTTACATTATTTTATGTGTATTTTGTATATAATTTTTTTTACTTATTTACGTTATTTTATGTGTATTTTTATATATATTTTCATAAAAATTTACGTTATTTTATTGTGTGTATTCGTATATATTTTGATACAAATTGACATTATTTTATGTATATTTTGCATATCTATTTCAAAACAAATTTACCTTATTGTATGTGTATTTTGTATATATATTTTAATATAAATTTAAATATTTTATGTTTTTTTTTGGTATATACATTTTTATAAAAAAAATGCGTTATTTTATGGGTATTTTGCATCTTTATTTTCATACAAATTTACATTATTTTATTAACATTCTGTGTATTTATTTTGATACGATTTTACATTATTATATTTGTGCTTATATATTTATTTTATAAGTATTTACATTATTTAATGTGTATTTTGTATATACATTTTATACAAATTAAAGTTATTTTAACTGTATTTGTTTATATATTTACATTCATATTTACATTATTTTATGTGTATTTTGTACATGTATTTCAATACAAATTTATCTAATGTTATGTTTATTTTGTATATTTATTTTCATACAAGTTTAAATAATTTTTGTGTATTTTTGTATATATTTTTTTACAATTTTTTGTTATTTTATTTGTATTTTGTATATATATTTTGCTACAAATATACATTCTTTTATTGGAATTTTGTTAATTTATTTTCAAACGAATTTACATTATTTTATGTGTATTTTTTATATATTTTTCTATGTATTTACATTATTTTATGTGTATTTTAAATATATATTTTCATAAAACTTTACGTTATTTTATTGTGTGTGTTCGTATTTATTTTGATACAAATTTACATTACTTTATGTGTATTTTGCATATCTATTTCAAAACAAATTTACCTGAGTGTATGTGTAGTTTGTATATTTATTCTAATGCAAATTTAATGCTTTTATGTGTATTTTTGTATATATTTTTTTTAAATACAATTATTTTATGTATTTTTACATTACTTTATTAATATTCTGTATATTTATACTGACACAATTTTACATTATATGTGTATTTTGTATATATTTTCTTACATATATACATTATTTAATGTATATTATATATATATATATATATATATATATATATATATATATATATATATATATATATATATATATATATATATATATATATATATGAGGGAAATTTACGTCATTCTATGTTTATGTCTTTATATATTTTGTAAGAAATTTACAATATTTGATGGGTATTTAGTATATACGTTTATTTCAAAACAAATTTACCTATTTTTCTGTGGATTTTGTATACCTATTTTCATATAATTTAAATCGTTTCTGTGGTTTTTTTTTTAGATTTTAATATAAATTTTAGCTATGTTATGTGTATTTTGTAAATTTAATTTCACACAAATATATATTATTTTCTTGGTATTTGTTGATTTATTTTGGAACAATTTACATTGTTTTATGTAATGTGTGTGTGTATATATATATATATATATATATATATATATATATATATATATATATATATATATATATATATATATATATATATATATATATATATATATATATAATGTATTTACATTATGTGTATTTTGTATGTATATTTCTATACAAATTTATGGTATTTATATTTGTATATATGTATATATATATATATATATATATATATATATATATATATATATATATATATATATATATATATATATATATATATATATATATATATATATATATATATATATATATATATATATATATATATATATATATATATATATATATATATATATATATATATATATATATATATATATATATATATATATATATATATATATATATATATATATATATATATATATATATTTATACAAAATTGCCTGATTTTATGTTTATTTTATATTAATTTTCATTCAAATTTAAATCATTTTATGTGTATATATTTATTTGTGTTTATGATATTTTATGTATATTTTCTATAAATATTTTCATTCAAAACTACATTATTTTATCGGTATTTTGTTAACTTATTTCGATACGAATTTTAATTATTTCAGGTGTATTTTCTATACATATTTTTATACGCATTTACATTATTTAATGTGTGTTTTGTATATATATTTTTTATACAATTTTACTTCATTTTATGTGCATTTGTGTTGTTGTTTTTATACAAATTTACATTATTTTAAGTGTATTCTGTACTTTTTTTACTACAAATTTGCCTTATTTTGTGTATTTTGTTTATTTATTTTCATACAAATTTAAATTATTTTATGTGCATTTTTGTAGATATATTTTTATAGAAATTTGCAATATTTTATGTGTATTTTTTATATAGTTTATCATTCAAATTTACATTTTTTATTGGTATTTTGTTTATGTATTTTGATACGAATTTACATTATTATATGTGTATTTTGTATATCTTTTGTATACGTATTTTCATTATTTAATGTGTATTTTATTTATATAAATTAAAACAAATTTACGTTATTTTATGCGTATTTGTTTAAATATTTTGATACAAATTTACATTATCTTATGTATTTTGTATATATATTTCAATACAAATTTAGTTTATTTTATGTATATTTTGTACATCTATTTCCATTCAAATTTAAATTACTTTTGTGTATTTTTGTATATATTTTTATACAAAATTACATTATTTTATGAGAATTTTGTATATTTATTTTCATACAAATTCACATTCTTCTATTTGTATTTTGTTTATATATTTTGGTGAGAATTTACATTATTTTATGTGTATTTTGTATATATATTTTTATACGTATTTACATAATTTATGTGTCTTTTTTATATATATATTTATAGAAATTTACGTTTTTTTTATGTGTATTCGTATATATATTTTGAAACAAATTTACATTGTTTTATGTGTATTTTGCATATCTATTTCAATACAAATTTACCATATTGTATGTGCATTTTGTGTATTTATTTTACCACAGATTTAATTATTTGATGTGTATTTTTGTATATATATTTTTATAAAAATATACCTAATTTTATGTGAATTTTGTATATTTATTTTCATACAAATTTAAATTATTTTATGTGCATTTTTTGTAGAAATATTTTTATAGAAATTTGCAATATTTTATGTGTATTTTTTATATAGTTTATCTTTCAAATTTACATTTTTTATTGGTATTTTGTTTATGTATTTTGATACGAATTTACATTATTATATGTGTATTTTGTATATATTTTGTATACGTATTTTCATTATTTAATGTGTATTTTGTTTATATATTTTAAAACAAATTTACGTTATTTTATGCGTATTTGTTTAAATATTTTGATACAAATTTACATTATTTTATGTATTTTGTATATATATTTCAATACAAATTTAGTTTATTTTATGTATATTTTGTATATCTATTTTCATACAAATTTAAATTACTTTTGTGTATTTTGTATATTTATTTTATAAAATTACATTATTTTATGAGAATTTTGTATATTTATTTTCATACAAATTCACATTCTTCTATTTGTATTTTGTTTATTTATTTTGGTACGAATTTACATTATTTTATGTGTATTTTGTATATATATTTTTATACGTATTTACATAATTTATGTGTCTCTTTTATATATATTTATAGAAATTTACGTTTTTTCTATGTGTATTCGTATATATATTTTGAAACAAATTTACATTGTTTTATGTGTGTTTTGCATATCTATTTCAATACAAATTTACCATATTGTATGTGCATTTTGTGTATTTATTTTACCACAGATTTAATTATTTGATGTGTATTTTTGTATATATATTTTTATAAAAATATACCTAATTTTATGTGAACTTTGTATATTTATTTTCATACAAATTTAAATTATTTTTTGTGTATATAGTTTTATACAAATTTATGTTATTTTATGTGTACTTTGTATATCAATTTTCATACAAATACACATTCTTTTATTGATATTTTGTTTGACACGAATTTACATTATTTAATGTGTATTTTGTATATATATTTTTATACGTATTTACATCATTTCATGTGTATTTTGTATATATATTTCTATGGAGATCTACGTTATTTTATGTGTATTCGTATATATATTTTGAAACAAATTTACACCGTTTTATGTGTATTTTGCATATTCTTTCAATACAAATTTACCATATTGTATGTGCATTTTGTATATTAATTTTAATGCAAATTTAATTATTCTATGTGTATTTTTGTATATGTATTTTTATAAAAATATGCTTTATTTTATGGGTATTTTGCATATTTGTTTTCATACAAATTTACATTATTTTTTTTCTATATTCTATGTATTTATTTTGATACGATTTTAAATTATTCTATGTGTGTTTTGTATATATATTTTATACAAATGTACGTTATTTTATATGTATTTGCTTTCATTTCATACAAATTTACATTATTTTATGTGTATTTTGTACATTTATTTAAATACAAACTCAACTAATTATATGTGTATTTTTTATATCTATTTTCATACAAATTGAAATTATTTTTGTGTATTTTTTTATATATTTTTATGCAAATTTTCGTTATTTTATGTGTATTTTGTATATTTATTTTTCTACATATATACGTTCTTTTATCGGAATTTTGTTTATTTATTTTGATACAAATTTACATTATTTATGGAGTATTTGGAATATATATATTTATACTTATTTACATCATTTTATATGTATTTTGTATGAATATTTTCATAGAAATTTACTCTATTTTATGTGTATTCGTATATATATTTTGATACAAATTCACATTATTGATGTGTATTTTGCATATCTATTTCAATACAAATTTAATTTATTGTATGTGCATTTTGTATATTTATTTTAATACATATTTAATCATTTTATGTGTATTTTTGTATATATATTTTTATACAAATATGCGTTATTATATGGGTATTTTGCATCTTTATTTTCTTACAAATTTACATTATTTTATTGATATATTGTTTATTTATTTTGATAAGATTTTACATTAATCTCTGTGTATTTTGTATATATATTTGTATACATATTTACATTATTTAATGTATATTTTGTATATATATTTTATGCAAATTTACGTTATTTTATGTGTATTTGTTTATATATTTTCATACAAATTTACATTATTTTATGTGTATTTTTTATATGTATTTCAATACAAATTTGCCTAATTTTATGTGTATTTTGCATATCTATTTTCAAATAAATTTTAATTATTTTTGTGTATTTTTGTATATATTTTTATACAAATTTTAGTTATTTTATTTGTATTTAGTACATATATTTTCCTAAAAATATACTTTCTTTTACTGGAATTTTGTTTATTTATTTTGATTCGAATTTTCTTTATTTTATGTGTATTTTGTATATATATATTTTTCTACGTATTCACATTATTTTATGTGTATTATGTATATATATTTTCATAATAAATTACGTTATTTTATTGTGTGTATTCGTATATATTTTGATACAAATTAACATTATTTTATGTGTATTTTGCATGTCTATTTCAATACATGTTTACCTTATTGTATGTGTATTTTGTATGTTTATTTTAATACAAATTTAATTATTTCATGTGTATTTTTGTATATATATATTTTTTTAAATATGAGTTATTTTATGGGTATTTTGCATCTTTATTTTCATAAATTTTTACATTACTTTATTGATATTCTGTATATTTATATTGATACAATTTTACATTATTTTATGTGTATTTTGTATATATTTTTTTACATATTTACATTATTTAATGTATATTTTGTATATATATATATATATATATATATATATATATATATATATATATATATATATATATATATATATATATATATATATATATATATATATATATATATATTTTTTTTTTTTTTTTTTATGCAAATTTAAGTTTTTTTTATGTTTATTTGTTTTATATTTTTATAGAAATTTACAATATTTTATGGGTATTTTGTATATACGTATATTTCAAAACAAATTTACCTAATTCTATGTGTATTTTTTATATCTATTTTCATACAAATTTAAATTATTTCAGTTTTTTTTTTTTTTTTTTTTGTATAGATTTTAATACAAATTTTAGTTATGTTATGTGTATTTTTTAAATTTGATTTCACACAAATATATATTATTTTATTGGTATTTTGTTGATTTATTTTGATGCGAATTTACATTGTTTTACGTGTAATTTGTGTATATTTTTTTATACGTATTTACATTATTTAATATCTTTTTTGTATATATATATATTTTATACAAATTTATACTATTTATAATATATTTATAATATTTTGTATATATGTATATTTTGATATAAATCTACATTATTTTATGTGTATTTTTTATATATATTTCATTACAAATTTGCCTTAATTTATGTTTATTTTTTATATATATTTTCATTCAAATTTAAATTATTTTGAGTACATATTTATCTGTATTTACTTTATTTTATGTGTATTTTCTATTTATACTTTCATTCAAAATTACATTATTTTATCGGTATTTTGTTCATTTATTTCGATACGAATTTCGATTATTTCATAAGTATTTTCTATACATATTTTTATACGCATTTACATTATTTAATGTGTGGTTTGTATATAAATTTTTTATACAATTTTACTTCATTTTATGTGCATTTTATTAAAAAGTAAAAAAGTACAGAATTTACATTATTTTAAGCTAATTCTGTACTTTTTACTACAGATTTGCCTTATTTTATGTGTATTTTGTTTATTTATTTGCATACAAATTTTAATTATTTTATGTGCATTTTTGTACATATATTTTTATAGAAATTTGCGTTATTTTATGTGTATTTTTTATATATTTTTTCATACAAATTTACATTTTTTATAGGTATTTTGTTTATGTATTTTGATATGAATTTACATTATTATATGTGTATTTTGTATATCTTTTATATACGTATTTTCATTATTTAATGTGTATTTTGTTTATATATTTTAAAACAAACTTACTTTATTTTATGCGTATTTGTTTAAATATTTTGATACAAATTTACATTATTTTTTTGCATTTTGTATATATATTTCAATACAAGTTTAGTTTATTTTATGTATATTTTGTATATCTATTTTTATACAAATTTAAATTACTTATGTGTATTTTTGTATATAGTTTTATACAAATTTACCTTATTTTATGTGTATTTTGTATATTTATTTTCATACAAATTCACATTCTTCTATTGTTATTTTGATTATTTTGGTACGAATTTACATTATTTTATGTGTATTTTGTATATGTATTTTTATACGTATTTACATCATTTTATGTGTATTTTTGCATATATATTTTTATAAAAAAAAAATTTTATGGGTATTTTGCATCTTTATTTTCATTTAAATTTACATTATTTTATTGATATTCTATGTATTTATTTTGATACGATTTTACATTGTTCTATGTGTATTTTATATATATATTTTTTTTTTACATATTTACATTATTTAATGTGCATTTTCTATATATATTTTATAGAAATATACGTCACTTTATGTCTATTTGTTTATATAATTTCATACATATTTACATTATTTTATGTGTATTTTGTATATGTAATTCAATAAAAATATATCTAATTTTATGTGTATTTTGTATATCTATTTTAATACAAATTGAAATTATTTTTGTTTATTATTGTATATATTTTTATACAAATTTTAGTTATTTTATATATTATTTTCTATATTTATTTTCCTACATCTATACATTCTTTTATTAAAATTTAGTTCAGTGAATTTGATACGAATCTACCTTTTCTTAGGTGTATTTTGTATATATATTTTTATACGTATTTACATTATTTTATGAGTATTTTTTATAGAAATTTACGTTATTTTATGTGTTTTCGTATATATATTTTAATACAAATTTACATTATTTGATGTGTATTTTGCATATATATTTCAATACAAATTTACCTTATTGTATGTGCATTTTGTATATATATTTTAATACCAATTAAGTTATTTTATGTGTATTTTTGTATATATATTTTTATCCAAATATGCGTTATCTTATGGGTATTTTGCATCTTTATTTTCATAGAAATTTACATTATTTTATTCATATTCTGTTAATTTATTTTGAAACGATTTTACATTATTCCATGTGTATTTTGTATATATTTTTTATACATTTTTTCCATTATTTAATGTGTAATTTGTATATATATTTCATACAAAACTACGTTATTTTATGTGTATTTGCTTATATATTTTGACACAAATTTACAATATTTTATGGATATTTTGTATATATATTTCAAAAGAAACTTACCTAGTTTTATGTGTATTTTGTAAATTTGTTTTCATTCAAAAATATATTATTTCATTGGTATTTTGTTGATTTATTTTGATACGATTTTACATTATTTTATATGTACTTTGTATATATATTTTTATACGCAACTACATTATTTAATGTTTATTTTGAATATATATTTTTATACAAATTCATGCTATTTTATGTGTATTTCTATATATTTTCATACAAATTTACATTATTCTATGTGTATTTTGTACATATATTTCATTACAAATTTAACTTATTTTATGTTTATTTTGTATATTTATTTCATTCAATTTTACATTATTTTATGTGTATATTTGTTTTTGTATTTAGGTTATTTTATGTGTATTTTCTATATATATTTTCATCCAAAATTTCATTATTTTATTTGTATTATGTTAATTTATCTCGATACGAATTTAGATTATTGCATAGTTATTTTGTATACATATATTTATATACGCATTTACATTATTTAATGTGTGTTTTATATATATATTTTTATGCAAATTTACTTTATTTTATGTGCATTTTTATACATATATTTTTATAGAAATTTGCGCTATTTTATGTGTATTTTGTATATGTCTTCTTATACAAATTTACATTATTTTATTGGTATTTTGTTTATTTATTTTGATACGAATTACATTATTATATATGTATTTTGTACATATTTTTTATACGTATTTACATTATTTAATGTGTATTTTTTTTATATATTTTTATACATATTTATGTTATTATATGTGTATTTGTATAAATATTTTGATACAAATTTACATTATTTTATGTATTTTGTATATATATTTCAATTCAAATTTAGCTTATTTCATGTGTTTTTTGTATATCTATTTTCATACAAATATAACTACTTTTGTGTATTTTTGTATATAGTATAATGCAACTTTATGTTATTTTATGTGTATTTTGTATATTTATATTAATACAAATACACATTCTTTTATTGGTATTTTGTTTATTTTTTTTAATACGAATTTATGTTATTTAATTTGTATTATGTATGTTTTTATACGTATTTACTGTATTTTATATGTTTATATATATATATATATATATATATATATATATATATATATATATATATATATATATATATATATATATATATATATATATATTTTTTTTTTTTTTTTTTTTTATAAATCTACGTTATTTTGTGTATTCGTATATATATTTCGAAACAAATTTACACTGTTTTATATGTATTTTGCATATCGATTTCAATACAAATCTACCTTATTGTATGTGCATTTTGTATATTTATTTTAAAACAAATTCAAATATTTTATGTGCATTTTGTTATATATGTTTAAAAAAAAATGCCTTATTTTATGGGTAGTTTGCAACTTTATTTTCATACAAATTTACATTATTTTATTAATATTCTGTGTATTTATTTTGATACGATTTTACATTATTCTATTTGTGTTTTGTATATATATTTTTATACATATTTACATTATTTAATGTATATATATATATATATATATATATATATATATATATATATATATATATATATATATATATATATATATATATATATATATATATATATATATATATATATATATATATATATACATATTTTATACAAATTTACGTTATTTTAAGTGTATTTGTTTATATCTATTTTCATAAAAATACACTTTCTTTTATTGATATTTTGTCTATTTATTTTGACACGAATTTACATTATTTAATGTGTATTTTGTATATATTTTATACGTATTTACATCATTTCATGTGTATTTTGTATATATAGAATATATATATCTATAGAAATCTACGTTATTTTATGTATATTGATATATATTTTTTCAAACAAATTTACATTGTTTTATGTGTATTTTGCATATTTTTTCAATACAAATTTACCTTATGGTATGTGTATTTTGTATATTAATCTTAATACAAATTTAATTATTCTATGTTTATTTTTGTAAATATATTTTTATAAAAATATGCTTTATTTTATGGATATTTTCCACCTTTATTTTCATACAAATTTAGATTATTCTATTGATATTCTGTGTATTTATTTTGATTCGATATTACATTATTCTATGTGTATTTTGTATGTATATTTTATATACGCTATTTTATGTGTATTTGTTTTCATTTCATACAAATTTACATTATTTTATGTGTATTTTGTACATGTATTTAAATACAAATTTAACTAATTATTTGTGTATTTTGTATATCTATTTTCATACAAATATATGTTCTTTTATCGGAATTTTGTTTATTTATTTTGATACGAATTTATATTATTTTAGGTGTATTTGCTATATATATATTTTTAATTATTTACATCATTTTACATGTATTTTGTATGTTATATTCATAGAAATTTACTCTATTTTATGTGTATTCGTATGTATACTTTGATAGTAATTTACATTATTGATGTGTATTTTGCATATCTATTTCAATACAAATTTACTTTATTTCATGTTCATTTTGTATATTTATTTTAATACAAATTTAACTATTTGATGTGTATTTTTGTATATATATTTTTAAACAAATATGCGTTATAATATGGGTATTTTGCATCTTTCTTTCCATACAAATTTACGTTATTTTATTGATATTCTTTTTATTTATTTTGATGCGATTTTACATTATTCTATGTGTATTTTGTATATATATGTTTATACATATTTATAATATTTAATGTATATTTTGTATATATATTTTAAACTTACGTTATTTTATGTGTATTTGTTAATATATTTTCATACAAATTTGTATTATTTTATGTGTATTTTGTATATGTATTTCAATACAAATTTGCCTAATTTTATGAGTATTTTGCTTATCTATTTTCAAACAAATTTAAATTATTTTTGTGTATTTTTGTATATATTTTTATACAAATTTTAGTTTTTCTATTTGGATTTTATATATATTTTCCTCCAAATATACATTCTTTTACTGAATTTTGTTTATTTATTTTGATACGAGTTAACATTATTTTATGTGTATCTTGGGTACATATTTTTCTATGAAATGAAAACAAATACACATAAAATAACGTACATGTGTTTAAAATTTATACGCAAAATACACAGAGAATAATGTTATATCGTATCAAAATAAATACACAGAATATCAATAAAATAATGTAAATTTGTATGTAAATAAAGATGCAAAATACCCATATAATAACCCATATTTGTGTAAAAATATATATACAAAAATACATATAAATTAATTAAATTTGTATTAAAATAAATATACAAAATGCACATACAATAAAGTAAATTTGTATTGAAATAGATATGCAAAATACACATCAATAATGTAAATTTGTATCAAAATATATATACGAATACTTATAAAATAGAGTAAATTTATATGAAAATATACATACAAAATACATTGAAATACATATACAAAATACACATAAAATAATTTAAATCTGAATGAAAATATATAAACAAATACACTTAAAATAACTTAAATTTGTATAAATATATATACAAAATACACATTAAATAATGTAAATATGTATAAAAAATATATATACAAAACAGAAATATAATAATATAAAATCGCATCAAAATAAATACACAAAATATTAATAAAATAATGTAAATTTGTATGAAAATTAAGATGCAAAATACCCATAAAATAACGCTTTTTTTATAGAAATATATACACCAAAACACACATAAAATATTTGAATTTGTATTAAAATAAATATACAAAATGCACGTACAATAAGGTAAATTTGTATTGAAATAGATATGCAAAATACATATAAAACAATGTAAATTTGTTTCAAAATATATATACGAATACATATAAAATAACGTAGATTTCTATAAAAATATATATACAAAATACAGATAAAATGAAGTAAATACGTATAAAAAAATGTATACAAAATACACATAAAATAATGTAAATTCGTATCAAAATAAATAAACAAAATACTAATAAAAGAATGTGTATTTGTATAAATATAAATATACAAAATACACATAAAATAACGTAAATTTATATAAAACTATATACAAAAATGCACAAAAGTAGTTAAATTTGTATGAAAATAGATATACAAAATACACATAAAATAAGCTAAATTTGAATTGAAATATATATACAAAATTCAAAAAATAATGTAAATTTGTATCAAAATATTTATACAAATACACATATAATGAGGTAAATTTGTATAAAAATATATAAACAAAATACACATTAAATAATGTAAATACGTATAAAAAATATGGACAAAATACACACATAATCATGTAATTCGTATCAAAATAAATAAACAAAATACCGATAAAATAATGTAAATTTGTATGAGAAAACATATACAAAATACACATAAAGTAATGCAAATTTCTATAAAAAATATATGTACAAAAATGCACATATGAAAAAGTAAATTTGCATAAAAAAATATATACAAAACACATTAGATAATGTAAATGAGTATAAAAATATATATATATATATATATATATATATATATATATATATATATATATATATATATATATATATATATATATATATATATATATATATATATATATATATATATATATACAAAATACCTATGAAAAAATCTAAATTCGTATCGTGTTAAATTAAGAAAATACCAATAAAATAATGTAATTTTGGATGAAAATATATATAGAAAATACATGTAAAATTACCTAAATACAAATACAAATATACACATAAAATAATTTAAAAATGAATAAAATAAATATACAAAATAAGGTAAATTTGTAACGAAATATATGTAAAAATGCACTTAAAATAATATAAATTTGTATGAAAATATATATACAAATACATATAATATAACATGAATTTGTATAAAATTTGTATTAAAATATGTACGAATACACACAATAAAGTAACGTAATTTTTTATGAAAATATACATAAAAAGTCCACATAAAATAATGTAAATACGTAGAAAAATATATATAGAAAGTACACATAAAATAATGTAAACTCGTATCAAAATAAATATACAAAATTCCAATAAATGAATGTATATTTGTAGGAAAATATATATACAAAATACAAATAGAATAAGTAAAATTTGCATAAAAATATATACAAAAATACACAAAAATAATTTAAATTGGTTTGAAAATCGATATGCAAAATACACATAAAATTATGCAAATTTGTATTGAAATACATATACAAATTACACATAAAATAACGTAAATTTGTATGAAAATATAGAAACAAATACACATAAAATAAAGTAAATTTGCATAAAATATATATACAAAATATACATTAAATAATGTAAATATGTATAAAAATATATATACA
This sequence comes from Eriocheir sinensis, assembly GCF_024679095.1. Lineage (NCBI taxonomy): Eukaryota > Metazoa > Arthropoda > Malacostraca > Decapoda > Varunidae > Eriocheir > Eriocheir sinensis. The sequence goes on along the minus strand of NC_066541.1, from coordinate 17,995,998 downwards.
AAATACACATAGAATAATGTTAAATCGTATCAAAATGAATAAAAAGAATACCAATAAAATAATGTAAATTTGTATGAAAATAAAGATTCAAAATACCCCTATAATAAACAAATATTTGTATAAAAATATATATACAAAAATACACATCAAATAATTAAATTTGTGTTAAAATAAATATGCAAAATGCACATACAATAAAGTAGATTTGTATTGAAAGAAATATGCAAAATACACATAAATAATGTAAATTTGTATCAAAATATATATACGAATACAGTTAAAATAGAGTAAATTTCTATGAAAATATACATACAAAATACATATAAAATAATGTAAATAAGTATAAAAATATATATACTAAATACACCTAAAATAATGTAAATTCGTATCAAAATAAAAAAGGAAATCCGATAAAAGAACGTATATTTGTAGGAAAATAAATATACAAAATACACATAAAATAACGAAAATTTATATAAAAATATATACAAAAATACACAAAAATAATTTCAATTTGTATGAAAATAAATATACAAAAGACACATATAATTAGTCAAATTTGTATTTAAATACATGTACAAAAAACACATAAAATAATGTAAATTTGTATGAAATGAAAACAAATACACATAAAGTAACGTACATATGTATAAAATATATATACAAAATACACATTGAATAATGTAAAATCGTATCAAAATAAATACACAGAATATCAATAAAATAATGTAAATTTGTATGAAAATAAAGATGCAAAATACCCATAAAATAAAGCATATTTTTATAGAAATACATTTACAAAAATACACATAGAATAATTAAATTTGTGTTAAAATTAATATACAAAATGCATATACAATAAGGTAAATTTGTATTGAAAAAATATGCAAAATACACATAAAACCGTGTAAATTTGTTTCAAAATCTATATACGAATACACATAAATCAACGTAGATTTCTATAGAGATATATATACAAAATACCATAGCTGGGCCCGATAGCAGAAAACCTTATTCCCGACAACCGATAACTGATAATGGAAAACCTTATCGGCGATAACCGATATTCGTTAACTGGAAACACAAATATAGGCGATAACCGATAACCGATACCCGATATTAATCCACAATTATTCCGATAGCGATAAGTCCGATAGGCGAAAATGATACTATATTGATATTTCCAATAAAAAAACATAGATGAATTCAAATTTTCATTATTTGTATTTTAGAAAACTTACAAAACCTGAAAACCACAAGTTGACACGTACCTATGGACGGTAATACTAGAAACGCCTGAACCGTGTTGTGTTATTTGGCGTCCCCACCGTCAAATGTTGGCGCTTTTGTTTACAAACACTGGTCTCTCGTGAACTGTGCATGCTCAGACCAGCAAGCGTAGACCTGTACAGTCTCACAAAGCTTTTTAACCGTAATTAAGAGTTGCTGGAAGGCTGAGTCAGACATACAGTACCACTTCCACCGTCCCCGCTGTTTCTAGAACGACACTCTGTGCGAGTTGTATTTATATGTACAGAGTGCCGTTTTAGACACAGCGAGGATGGTGGTACTGTATGTCTTAATGTGTTAAAAAGCTTTGTGAGACTCTATAGGACTACACTTACTGGTCTGAACATGCGTAGTTCACGAGGGACCAGTATTTGTAAACAAAAGCGCCAACATTTGACGATGTGACACCAAATAACACAACACCGGGTGCCTTCAATACCATGGCATGCTCACAAACGAATATGGAATATCAAATTTGAGGCAGTGAATAATAATTTTGGGGGGCAAAGTTAAATGATTTTTTTTTTTTTTGATATATTGATTTTTGAGTCTTACATAAAAAAAATAACCTAGTGTTTTAATGGTGATGATCAAAGTATGAAATATCTTCACCGAAGATATTTCATACCCCGAAGTTTTTTCATACAACACCGGGCGCCCGGGCCACGTGTAGGGAGGAGACAACGTTTTTTTTTCTGGGTCGGAAAAAAGTAGCGATTATCGCCAGTTTGGTTACAAAAGTAACGAAGATACCGATATATATTTAAATAAGTAGCGGATGGCCGATAACACGATTTTGTTATCAGCGATAAAGTATCGCGATAACTAATCGCGATAACGCCCAGCTATGCAAAATACACATGAAATTATGTAAATACGTATAAAAATATATATACAAAATACACATTAAATAATGTAAAATCGCGTCAAAATAAATAAACAAAATATCAATAAAAGAATGTGTATTTGTATGAAAATAGATATACAAAATACACATAAAATTAGGCAAATTTGTGTTGAAATACATTTACAAAATACACATAAAATACTGTAAATTTGAATGAAAATATATAAACAATACACTTAAAATAACGTAAATTTGTATAAAATATATATACAAAATACACATTAAATAATGTAAATATGTATAAAAACATATACAAAACACAAAAATCGTATCAAAATAAATACACAGAATATCAATAAAATAATCTAAATTTGTATGAAAATTAAGATGCAAAATACCCATCAAATAACGCATTTTTTATGAAAAAAATATATACCAAAATTGAAAATACACATTAAATATTTAAATTTGTATTAAAATAAATATACAAAATGCACATACAAAAAGGTAAATTTGTATTGAAATAGATATGCAATATATATATATATATATATATATATATATATATATATATATATATATATATATATATATATATATATATATATATATATATATATATATATATATATATATATATATATATATATATATATATATATATATATATATATATATATATATATATATATATATATATATATATATATATATATATATATATATATATATATATATATATATATATATATATATATATATATATATATATACACGAATACACATAAAATAACGTAGATTTCTATAAAAATAATATTTACAAAATACACATAAAATGAAGTAAATACGTATAAAAATGTATACAAAATACACATAAAATGATATAAATTCGTATCAAAACAAATAAACAAAGTACCAATAAAAGAATGTGTATTAGTATAAATATAAATATACAAACTACACATAAAATAACGTAAATTTGTATAAAACTATATACAAAAATACACAGAAGTAATTAAATTTGTATGAAAATAGATATACAAAATACATAAAATAATCTAAATTTTGTATCAAAATATTTATAAAAATACACATAATAACGTTAGTTTGTATAAAAATATATAAACCAAATACACATTAAATAATATAAATACGTATAAAAATATGTACAAAATACACATATAATCATGTAAATCGTAGCAAAATAAATAAACAAAATACCAATAAAATAATGTAAATTTGTATGAGAAAACAAATACAAAATACATATAAAGTAACGCAAATTTCTAATAAAATATATGTACAAAAATGCACATAAAATGAAATAAATCTGCATAAAAATATATATACAAAACACATTAAATAATATAAATGCGTATAAAAATATGTATACAAAATACCTAGGAAATAATCAAAATTCTTATCGAATTAAATTAACAAAATACCAATAAAATAATGTAATTTTGGATGAGAATATATATAGAAAAACACATAAAATAACCTAAATACAAATACATATATACACAAAATAATTTGAAATTGAATGAAATAAATATACAAATAAACATAAAATAAGGTAAATTTGTAATGAAATATATGTACAAAATACACTTGAAATAATATAAATTTGTATGTAAATATCTATACAGATACACATAAAATAATATAAATTTGTATGAAATGAAAACAAATACACATAAAATAGCGTACATTTTTATAAAATATATATACAAAATACACATAGAATAATGTAAAATAGTATCAAAATAAATACACAGAATATCAATAAAATAATGTAAATTTGTATGAAAATAAAGATGCAAAATACCCATAAAATAAAGCATATTTTTATTAAAATACATATACAAAAATACACATAGAATAATTAAATTTGTATTAAAATTAATATACAAAATGCACATACAATCAGGTAAATTTGTATTGAAAAAATATGCAAAATTCACATAAAACAATGTAAATTTGTTTCAAAATATATATACGAATACACATAAAATAACGTAGATTTCTATAGAAATATATATATATATATATATATATATATATATATATATATATATATATATATATATATATATATATATATATATATATATATATATATATATATATATATAAAATAAACATGAAATTAAGTAAATACGTATAAAAATATATATATACAAAATACACATTAAATAATGTAAATTCGTGTCAGAATAAATAAACAAAATATCAATGTAAGAATGTGTATTTGTATGAAAATAGATATACAAAATACACATAAAATAAAGTAAATTTGTATAAAACTATATATAAAAATACACAGAAATAATTTATATTTATATTAAAATAAATATACAAAATACACATAAAATTAGATAAATTTGTTTTGAAATACATTTACAAAATACACATGAAATAATAACTAAATATGAATGAAAATATATAAACAAATAAACTTAAAATAACGTAAATTTGGATGAAATAATAAAATAATGTATATATGTATAAAAAAAAATATAAAAAAATATATATGTATATATATATATATATATATATATATATATATATATATATATATATATATATATATATATATATATATATATATATATATATATATATATATATATATATATACATATATATATATATATATATATATATATATATATATATATATATATTTATATTTATATATATATAATTTTTTTTATAACACAAGAGGCAGCTCAAGGGCACAAAAAAAGAAAACAATAATAAAAAAAAGCCCGCTACTCGCTGCTCCTAAAAGAGAAACAAAAGAGGTGGCTGAAAGCAATATCAAATACGGAATGAGAGATGTCCTGATACCCTCCTCTTGAAAGAGTTCAAGTCGTAGGCAGGAGGAAATACAGATGAAGGAAGATTCTTCCTTAGTTTACCAGCGTCAGGGATGAAAGAGTGAAGATGCTGGTTAACTCTTACATAAAGGGTTTGGACAGTATAGGGATGAGCATGAGTAGAAAGTCGAGTGCAGCGGGGCCGCGGGAGGGGGGGAGGCATGCAGTTAGCAAGTTCAGAAGAGCAGTCAGCGTGGAAATATCAATAGAAGATAGAAAGAGAGGCAACATTGCGGCGGAAGTTAAGAGATAGAAGACTATCAGTATGAGGAGGAGAGCTGATGAGACGAAGAGCCTTAGCCTCCACTCTGTCCAGATATATATATATATATATATATATATATATATATATATATATATATATATATATATATATATATATATATATATATATATATATATATATATATATATATATATATATATATATATATATATATATATATATATATATATATATATATATATATATATATATATATATATATATATATATATATATATATATATATATAAAACACAAATAGAATAATGTAAAATCGTATCAAAATAAATACACAGAATATTAATAAAATAATGTAAATTTGTATGAAAATTAAGATGCAAAATACCCATAAAATAAGGCTTTTTTTATAAAAATATATATACCAAAATACACATAAAATAATTGAATTTGTATTAAAATAAATATACAAAATGCACATACAATAAGGTAAATTTGTATTAAAATAGATATGCAAAATATATTATAAAACAATGTAAATTTGCTTCAAAATATATATACGAATCCATATAAAATAAAGTAGGTTTCTATAAAAATATATATACAAAATACACATAAAATGAAGTAAATACGTATAAAAAATGTATACAAAATACACATAAAATACTGTAAATTCGTATCAAAATAAATAAACAAAATGCTAATAAAAGAATGTGTATATGTATGAATATAAATATACAAAATACACATAAAATAACGTAAATTTGTATAAAACTATATACAAAAATACACAAAAGTAATTAAATATGTATGAAAATAGATATCCAAAATACACATAAAATAAGGTAAATTTGAATTGAAATATATATACAAAATACATAAAATATTGTAAATTTGTATCAAAATATTTATACAAATAGACATATAATGACGTAAATTTGTATAAAAATATATAAACAAAATACACATTAAATAATACAAATACGTATAAAAAATATGTACAAAATACACATACAATCATTTAATTCGTATCAAAATAAATAAACAAAATACCAATAAAATAATGTAAATTTGTATGAGAAAACATATACAAAATACACATAAAATAACGCAAATTTCTATAAAAATATATGTACAAAAATGCACATAAAATAAAGTAAATTTGCATAAAAATATATATACAAAACACACATTAGATAATGTAAATGAGTATAAAAATATATATTCAAAATACCTATGAAAAAATCTAAATTCGTATCTAATTAAATTAAGAAAATACCAATAAAATAATGTAATTTTGGATGAAAATATATATAGAAAATACACATAAAATTACATAAATATAAATAAAAATATACACATCAAATAATTTAAAAGTGAATTAAATAAATATACAAAATAAACATAAAATAAGGTAAATCTGTAATGAAATATATGTAAAAATACTCTTAAAATAATGTAAATTTGTAAGCAAATATATGTACAAATACATATAAAATAACATGAATTTGAATAAAAATATATATTCAAAATAAACATTAAATAATGTAAATGCGTATAAAATTATATATACAAAGTACATATAAAATAATGCAAATTCGTATCAAAATAAATCAACAAAATACAAATAAAATAATATCTTTTTGAATTAAAATAATTTACAAAATACACAACATAACGAAAATTTGTATTAAAATATATACTAAAATACCGAGAAATAACTTGAATTTGTATGAAAATAGATATACAAAATACACATGAGACTAGGTAAATTTCTTTTCTAATATATATACAAAATGCCCATAAAATATTGTAAATTTGTGTCAAAATATATCAACAAATACACATAAAATAACGTAAATTTTTATAATATATATATATATATATATATATATATATATATATATATATATATATATATATATATATATATATATATATATATATATATATATATACACAAAATACACATTAAATAATGGAAAAAAGTATAATAAATATATACAAATTACACATAGAATACTGTAAAATCGTATCAAAATAAATGAACAGAATATCAATAAATTAAAGTAAATTTCTATGAAAATAAAGATGCAAAATGCCCATAAAATAACGCATATTTATATAAAAATATATATACAAAAATACACATGAGATAATTAAATTTGTATTAAAATAAATATAAAATATGCACACACAATGAGGTAAATATGTATTGAAATAGAAATACAAAATACACATCAAATAATGTAAATATCTATTAAAATATATATACGAAAACACATAAAGTAACGTAAATTTCTATGAAAATATATATAAAAAATAAACATATATATATATATATATATATATATATATATATATATATATATATATATATATATATATATATATATATATATATATATATATATATATATATATATATATATATATAAGAAATACACATAAAATGATGTAAATACGTATAAAAATATATATACAAAATACACCTAAAATAAGGTTAATTCGTATCAAATTCAATACACTAAATTTCACTAAAAGAATGTATATATGTAGGAAAATAAATATACAAAATAATATATAAAATAGCTAAAATTTGTATAAAAATACATACAAAAATACACAAAAATAATTTCAATTTGTATGGAAACAGATATACAAAATACATATATAATTAGGAAAATATGTATTGAAATACATATGCAAAATACACATAAAATAATGTAAATTTGTTTGAAAATATATAAACAGACATAAAGTAACGTATATTTGAATAAAATATGTATAGAAAACGCACAATAAATAACGTAAATATATAAAATAAAAAATATACAAAATACAAATAGAACAATGTAAAATAAGAAACAGAATGTTAATAAAATAATGTATATTTGTATGAAAATAAAGATGCAAAATACCCATAAAATAACGTATTTTTTATAAAAATATGTATACCAAAATACACATAAAATATTTAAATTTGTATTAAAATAAATATACAAAATACACATACAATAAGGTAAATTTGTTTTCAAATAGATAGGCAAAATACACATAAAATAATGTCAATTTGTATCAAAATATATACGAATACACACAATAAAATAACTTAAATTTTTATAAAAATATATATAGAAAATACACATAAAAAAAAGTAAATACGTAGAAAAATATATATACAAAATAAACATAAAATAATGTAAATTCGTATCAAAATAAATAATCAAAATTCCAATAAAAGAATGTATATTTGTAGGAAAATATATATACAAAATACGAATAGAATAACTAAAATTTGTATAAAAATATATGCAAAAGTACACAAAAATAATTTAAATTTGTTTGAAAATAGATATGCAAAATACACAAAAAATTAGGCAAATTTGTATTGAAATACATATACAAAATACACATAAAATAATGTAAATTTGTATGAAAATATAAAAACAAATACACATAAAATATCGTAAATTTGCATAAAATATATATACAAAATATACATTATATATTATAAATATGTATAAACATATATATACAAAATACACATAGAATAATGTAAAATTGCATCAAAATAGATAAACAGAATATCAATAAAATAACGTAAATTTGTATGAAAAGAAAGATGCAAAATACCCATATAATAACGCATATTTGTATAAAAATATATACAAAAATACACATCAAATAGTTAAATTTGCATTAAAATAAATATACAAAATGCACATACAATAAAGTAAATTTGTATTGAAATAGATATGCAAAATACACATCAATAATGTAAATTTGTATCAAAATATATATACGAATACACATAAAATAGAGTAAATTTCTATGAAAATATACATACAAAATACATGTAAAATCATGTAGATAAGTATAAAAATATATATACCAAATACACCTAAAATAATGTAAATTCGTATCAAAATAAACAAAATTCCGATAAAAGAACGTATATTTGTAGGAAAATAAATATACAAAATACACATAAAATAACGAAAATTTGTATAAAAATATATACAAAAAAACACAAAAATAACTTCAATTTGTATGAAAATAGATATACAAAATACACATATAATTAGTTAAATTTGTATTTAAATACATGTATAAAATACACATAAGATAATGTAAATTTGTATGAAATGAAAACAAATACACGTAAAATAGCGTACATTTGTATAAAATATACATACAAAATACACATAAAATAATGTAAAATCGTATCAAAATAAATACACAGAATGTCAATAAAATAATGTAAATTTGTATGAAAATAAAGATGCAAAATAAAGCATATTTTTATAAAAATACATATACAAAAATACACATAGAATAATTAGATTTGTATTAAAATTAATATACAAAATACACATACAATAAGGTAAATTTGTATTGAAAAAATATGCAAAATACAAATAAAACAATATAAATTCGTTTCAAAATATATATATGAATATCCATAAAATAACGTAGATTTCTATAGAAATAGAAATACAAAATACACATGAAATGATGTAAATACGTATATATATATATATATATATATATATATATATATATATATATATATATATATATATATATATATATATATATATATGTATAAATTTGTATAAAACTATATAAAAAATACACAAAAATAGTTAAAATTTGTATGAAAATAAATAAACAAAATACTAATAAATTTAGGTAAATTTGTATTGAAATACATATACATGATACACATAAATTAATGTAAATTTGAATGAAAATATATAAACAAATACACTTAACGTAAATTTGTATTAAATATATATACAATATACACATTAAATAATGTAAATATGTATAAAAAATATATATACAAAACACAAATAGAATAATGTAAAATCGTATCAAAATAAATACACAGAATATCAATAAAAATAATGTAAATTTCTATGAAAATAAAGTTGCAAAATACCCATAAAATAACGCATTTTCTTATAAAAATATATATAACAAAATACACATAAAATATTTGAATTTGTATTAAAATAAATATACAAAATGCACATACAATAAGGTAGATTTGTATGGAAATCGATATGCAAAATACATAAAAAATAATGTAAATTTGTTTCAAAATATGTATACGAATACACATAAAATAACGTAGATTTCTATAAAAATATATATATAAAATACACATAAAATGAAGTAAATACGTATCAAAAATGTACACAAAATACTAATAAAATAACGTAAATTCGTATCAAAAAAAATAAACAAAATACTAATAGAAGAATGTGTATTTGTATAAATATAAATATACAAAATACACATAAAATAACATAAATTTGTATACCACTATATGCAAAAATACACAAAAGTAATTAAATTTGTATGAAAATAGATATACAAAATACACATAAAATAAGGTAAATTAGAATTGAAATATATATATATATATATATATATATATATATATATATATATATATATATATATATATATATATATATATATATATATATATATATATATACAAAATACATGAAATAATGTAAATTTGTATCAAAATATTTATGCAAATACACAGATAATAACATAAATTTGTATAAAAATATATAAACAAAATACACATTAAATAATGTAAATACGAATAAAAAATATGTACAAAATACATATATAATAATGTAATTCGTATCAAAATAAATAAAAAAAATACCAATAAAATAATATAAATTTGTATAAGAAAACATATACAAAATACACATAAAATAACGCAAATTTCTATAAAAATATATGTACAAGAATGCACATAAAATACAGTAAATTTGCATAAAAATATATATGCAAAACACACATTAAATAATGTAAAAATAGTATACAAAATACCTATGAAATAATCTAAATTCGTATCGAATTAAATTAACAAAATACCAATAAAATAATGAAATTTTGGATGAAAATATATATAGAAAATACACATAAAATGACCTAAATACAAATACAAATATAAACATAAAATAATTTAAAAGTGAATGAAATAAATATACAAAATAAACACAAAATAAGGTAAATTTGTAATGAAATATATATACAAAATACACATAGAATAATGTAAATTTGTATGAAAATATATATAGAAATACACATAAAATAACATGAATTTGTATGAAAATATATTTTCAAAATAAACATGAAATAATGTAATTGCGTATAAAAATATATATACAAAGTACATATAAAATAATGTAAATTCGTATCAAAATAAATCAACAAGATACCAATAAAATAATATATTTTCGATTGAAAATAAATATACAAAATACACATAAAACTAGGTAAATTTCTTTTGAAATATATATACAAAATAAACATAAAATATTGTACATTTGTGTCAAAATATATAAGCAAATACACATAAAATAACGTAAATTTGTATGAAATATATATACAAAATACACATTAAATAATGGAAAAAAGGTATAAAAAATATATACAAAATACACATGGAATAATGTAAAATCGTTTCAAAATAAATTAAAAGAATATCAATAAAATAATGTAAAATTCTATGAAAATAAAGATGCAAAAAACCCATAAAATAATGCATATTTGTATAAAAATATATATACAAAAATACACATGAAATAACTATATTTGTATTATAAATATATACAAAATGCACATACAATAAGGTAAATTTGTATTGAAATATACATGCAAAATACACATCAAATTATGTAAATTTGTATTAATATATATATATACGAAAACACATAAAATAACGTAAATTTCTATGAAAATATATATAAAAAATACACATAAAATGATGTAAATACTTATAAAAATATATATTCAAAATACACCTAAAATAAGGTAAATTCGTAACAAATTCAATGAACTAAATTTCAATAAAAGAATGAATAGAAGTAAGAAAATAAATATACAAAATAATATATAAAATAACTGAAACTTGTGTGAAAATATATACAATAATACACAAAAAGTAACTTCAATTTGCATAAAAATATATATACAAAATACACATAAAATTAGATAAATTTGTATTGAAATACATATACAAAATACACATAAAATAATGTAAATTTGTATGAAATTATATAAACAAATAGACATAAAGTAACGTATATTTGTATAAAATATACAAAGAAAATGCACATTAAATAATGTAAATATGTAAAATAAAATATATACAAAATACACATAGAACGATGTAAAATCGTATCAAAATAAATACACAGAATATCAGTAAAATAATGTTAATTTCTATGAAAATAAAGATGCAAAATACCCATAAAAAAAGCATATTTTATAAAAATATATATACAAAATACACATAAAATAATGTAAATTCGTACCAAAATAAATAAACAAAATAACAATAGAAGAATGTGAATTTGTATGAATATAAATATACAAAATACACATGAAATAACGTAAATTTGTATAAAACTATATTCAAAAATACATATAAGTAATTTAAATTTGTATGAAAATAGATATACAAAATATACATAAAATAAACTAAATTTGTATTGAAATATATATACAAAATACAAAAAATAATGTAAATTTGTATCAAAATATTTAAACAAATACGCATAAAATAACGTAAATTTGTTTTAAAATATATAAACAAAATACACATTAAATAATGAAAATACGTATACAAAAGATATACAAAATACACATATAATAATGTAAATTCGTATCAAAATACATAAACAAAATACCAATAAAAAAATGTAAATTTGTATGAAAAAATATTTAAAAAATACACATAAAATAACGCAAATTTCTATAAAAATATATGTACAAAAATGCACATAAAAAAATTAGAATTTGTATCCAAATAAATAAACAAAATACACATAAAATAAGGCAAATCTGTAGTAAAAAAAAGTACAGAATTCACATAAAATAATGTAAATTTGTATAAAAACAACAACACAAATGCACATAAAATGAAGTAAAATTTTATAAAAAATATATATACAAAACACACAATAAATAATGTAAATGCGTATAAAAATATGTATAGAAAATACACATGAAATAATCTAAACTCGCATCGAAATAAATGAACAAAATACCGATAAAATAATGTAATTTGAATATATATATATATATATATATATATATATATATATATATATATATATATATATATATATATATATATATATATATATATATATATATATATATATATATATATATATAGAAAATACACATAAAATAACGTAAATACAAATAAATATATACACATAAAATAATTTAAATTTGAATGAAAATAAATACAAAAATAAACATAAAATAAGGCAAATTTGTAATGAAATATATATACAACAACTACTACTACCCAACACTCTACTTCTACCCAACACTCTGCTCTGCTAAGTGTTATTTCTGATTCATTACATTCCATCACCCTCACCTTAACACACTTGCTTTCCTTCGCTGTACTAACCCCATACATCTCACAACCTCACAGTGGTGCACGCAAGCTCCTTCTAAACGTTCTACACGTATTTTTTTTTTTCCTATTCATTTTCCAGGAAGTGTTCATATTAGGTGCTGTTTCAGGCTGTGATTTTCCTTGTTAAACGGAAATTTCCAGGCCACCAGATACCCCGCTCGCCGGCCGTATTCCCAGGGGACCCTTTGTTTCACCCGGGACCCTTTGTCTCACTACGCTCCGCGGAAGGATCAGCCAATATGCCCTCAAAATTGAAACGTTGTTCTAACTGTGGCCTTCGCCAAGCTCCGCAGTACTTTAGGACAAGTAACGGGGCAAGCGAGACTTGCCGTTTCTGCATCAAGGCAGAGCAAGATGAAAGAAAAATCAAGCACCTGGAATCCACGATCCACTCGTTAACGCGGGACATGAAATATTTGGCGGAGCGAGTCACAGCGTGTAGCAGGTGTTCCTGCTCATCTACTCGTGGGGGTACCTCACCCCCCCTTCCTTCCACCCCTGTTTCTCCCCATAGAGCAGCCTCCCTTCTCCTGCCTGCCTCCCCCTCCTCGCTGGTGCCTTCTCCCTTCACTTCCCCCTCCTCCTGCATCTCCCTCTTCCCTTCCACTCCTCCAACCGCTTCTCTCCTCTCCTCCCCCCCTCCCTCCTCACCCGCCATCTCCCTCCACACCCGCCATACTTCCCTTCCCTTCTGCCGCCGCTGACTCTCATTCATCACCCCTCTCTCCCTTTCCTCCACCTCTTCCCTCCTCCGTCTCTTCCTGCTCTTCCTCGCATTTAATTCTCTCTCCTTGTCCTCCCCACATCACCTCCTCCTCTCTACCTACCACCACCTCCTCCTCCTCCCCTCCTCCCCCTCGCATCCTCCTCTCCTCCTCCCTGCCTCCACCACCTCCTCCTCCTCCCCCTCATCCTCCCCCTCCGCCTCCTCCTCTTCCTCCCCCTCGTCCTCCTCCTCCTCCTCCTCCTCCTTCCCCTTCTCTCCTCCTCCTCCTCCCACTCCCTGCTGCCCCTCCCTCTCCTTCTGTAGCGGCTTCCTTCCGTCTACTGACAAAGTTAATAAGAGGAAAGTACTGGTGGTTGGGGACTCTCAAGTCAGGTTCATTGACAGGTACTTTTGTTCAAGGGATAAGGAAAATAGGCTTGAGTGTGCTTTCCGGGGCAGGCATCCAGCACGTATCTGACAGAATGGAGGAAATTTTAGCAGGGAGGGACACAGCCAATCGTCTTCTGCAGTTACGGTGGTAATGACATCGGTAATGTGCGTAGCGAACAGATATTTCGGCGCTTCATTGAATCGTTTGCTAAAGTGAGGGACTTCTGGGGTGCCGGCTGTTTGTGGGTTTTGCCGAGGAGGGGTTGGGAGAGGATGGCTTTCCAGAGCTTTAGCAGTAAACAGCAGGCTGGCGGCCCACTGTAAGCGAAATGGTTGGCTTTTCCTTGACAATTGGGACCTCTTCTACAATAAAGGCACCTTGTATGCCAAGGATGGCGTGCACCTGTCACTCCAGGTGGTGGAGGTTCTCGCAGACTCCCTCGAGCGATCACTTAGCACCCTACAGGATTTTTTAGAGTAGGCGAGGGGGGAGGGCCTGTCAGTGCATCGCAGACTGGGACTAGGGGGCGCAGGAGAAATCGAAAGGATATAAGAAAGGATGGGCTAACGGCTTATTACACCAACAGTAGGAGTCTCAGGAACAAGATAGATCTACTAAGGGGAAAGCATTTGTCGAGAAAATCGACATGATACCTATCAAGGAAACAGGGGTACATACAGACCACCAAAACTTCATGTCTGAGTATTAAATAGATGGTTACCAGATGTTTCACAAATATAGAAAGGGAAGAAGGGAGGGGGTGGCACTTTATGTTAAAGACACACTTAAATGTTCCGCTAACAACTCTATTCAAACAAATGGCGACTCAGAATCAGTTTGGGTGGACGTCCACAAAGGGAAGGACAAACTAATTCTAGGGGTTCTTTACAGGCCACCCAACCTCAGCAGGCAGGACACTGATATATTACTACAAGAGGTAGGCAGGGCGAGCAGGAGCAAAATGTCTGCATAATGGGGGATTTTAACTATAGGAATATAGATTGGGAAGGCGTGGTGGGTGATCTAGAGTCTGAGGATTTTCTGAAAGTAATACAAGATAATTTTCTCAAGCAGACAGTAACAGAGCCCACCAGGGGTAACAACATTCTGGACTTGGTCTTAACTAACACCGAGTATATGATCAGCGAGCTAGATGTTGGGGAGAATTAGGTGGCAGTGATCACAAGGAAATTAGGTTTAAATTAGACTGGGCGGTGACCCATGCACTCAACCCGGTGGTGGTGCCCGACTTTAGAAGAGCTGATTATGAGGGGCTCAGAAAACACCTTGAGGAGGTAAATTGGGAAACCTTAGGGCTGGATGAGGGCCAGATCTCAGGGCTGGAACCGGAAAGACAGGGGAACCATGTAGAAATGACCTACAATAATTTAGTTAGAGAAATTGCAGAGGGTCAGAGACAGCATATCCCTTACCAAGCACGTAGGAAGGAAAATAACGACCCCAAATGGATGACCCGCAGACTCAAGCATGAAATAGGCTTGAAGAGAGGAATTTATAGGAAAATAAAGAACGGAGAGATCCACCTCAGGGGTAGGTATGTTGAGCTAGCCAGGTCGGTGAAGAAGAACACCCGCCTTGCAAAAAGAAATTATGAGTATGTGCCCAATCAATGGAAAGTAGCTAATGTGACGCCGATTTTCAAAAAGGGAGACAAGTCAGCCACCTCAAACTATCGCCCAATTAGCTTAACATCAGTTGTGGGAAAGATGTTAGAGTCGATTATAGCCAGGAGCATTCGGGACCATCTAGAAAAGCATAATTTAATTCATGACTCACAACATGGGTTCACAAAGGGTAGGTCTTGCCTTACTAACCTGTTGTCCTTCTACACTAAAGTAATCGAGGCGGTTGACAGAGATGAAAACTATGACATATTATATCTAGATTTCAGTAAAGCGTTCGACAAAGTCCCTCATCACCGGCTATTACTAAAATTACAGGCTCACGGCGTAGATGGGAAAGTTTTGAGCTGGATCAGGGCGTGGCTTAGTGGTAGGAAGCAGAGAGTGCAAATCAATGGTAGGAAATCTGAATGGGGCAGTGTTACGAGTGGAGTCCCACAGGGGTCGGTGCTGGGTCCTCTGCTTTTTATTATTTACATCAATGATTTGGACACAGGAATCAGTAGCGATGTCAGTAAGTTCGCAGATGATACCAAGATCGGTAGAGTAATCCAATCAGACAGCGACGCTACCGTTCTCCAGGATGAGCTTGACAGACTATATGATTGGGCGAGGAAGTGGCAGATGGAATTCAATGTCGGGAAGTGTAGCATTTTGAGTGTAGGTAGGAATAACCCCTTACACAATTACTCCTTAAATGACACTCCTCTAAGCAGGTCTGGGCGGGAGAGAGACTTAGGAGTCCTAGTGAGCGCTGACCACCGTCCTAGGGCTCAATGCATTCAGGCTAAAAATCGGGCAAACAGAGTAGCTAGGTTTCATCTCAAGGAGCGTGAGCAATAGGAGCGCTGAAGTCATCCTCAAACTTTACTTAGCACTAGTTCGACCTCATCTCGATTATGCAGTTCAGTTCTGGTCCCCCTATTATAGAATGGATATCAAGATGTTAGAATCAGTACAGAGGAGGATGACGAAGATGATTCAGGGGGTGAGGAACTTGCCTTATGAAGACAGGCTAAAGCAGTTAAATCTACACTCTCTAGAAAGGCGAAGGGTGCGAGGAGACTTGATCGAAGTTTATAAATGGATGAAGGGATTTAATAAAGGGGATGTCAATAAAATTTTGAGAGTGAAAGAGCCAGGTAGGACGCGTGGCAATGGTTTTAAGTTGGACAAATTCAGATTCAACAAAGACATAGGCAAGAATTGGTTCACTAATAGAGTGGTGGACGAATGGAACAGGCTTGGGAGCCATGTTGTGGGTGCCAATACCATAGATACATTCAAGAAGAGGTTAGATAAAGCCATGGATGGTGAGGTAAGGTGGGGTTGAGTGTACAGGAGCTGCCTTGTATAGGCCAACCGGCCTCTTGCAGACTCCTTACGTTCTTATGTTCTTATATATATATACAAAATACACATTAAATAATGTAAATACGTATAAAAATATATAAACAAAATACACATAAAACAATGTAAACTCGTATCAAAATAAATCAACAAAATACCAATAAAATAATATATATTTGTGTGAAATTAATTTAAAAAAATACACATAACAACTGAAATTTGTATTGAAATCTATACAAAAAAAAACAGAAATAATTTAAATTTGTATGAAAATAGATATACAATACACATAAAATTAGGTAAGTTTGTTTTGAAATATACGTATATACAAATTACCCATAAAATATTGTAAATTTCTATCAAAATATATAAACAAATAAACATAAAATAACGCAAATTTGCATAAAAAAAAAATATATATATATATATATATATATATATATATATATATATATATATATATATATATATATATATATATATATATATATATATATATATATACAAAATAAACATTAAATAATGTAAATATGTAAAGAAAATATATACAAAATACACATAGAATGATGTAAAATTGTATCAATATAAATATACAGAATATCAATAAAGTAATATAAAAATTTATGAAAATAAAGATGCAAAATAGCCATAAAATAACTCATATTTAAAAAAATATATATATACAAAAATACACATAAATAACTCAATTTGTATTAAAATAAATATCAAAAATACACATACAATAAGGTAAACATGTATTGAAATAGATATGCAAAATACACATAAAATAATATAAATTTGTATCAAAATATACACGAATACACACAATAAAATAGCGTATTTTCTTAGGAAAATATATATACAAAATACACATAAAATAATTAAATACGTAGAAAAATATATATACAAAATACACATAAAATAAAGTAAATTCGAATCAAAATAAATAAACAAAATTCCAGTAAAAGAATGTATATATGTAGGAAAATATATATACAAAATACAAATAAAATAACTAAAATTTGTATAAAAATATATACAAAAATACAAAAAAATAATCTAAATTTGTTTAAAAATACATATACAAAATACATATAAAATTTGGTAAATTTCTATTGAAATACATATACAAGATACACATAAAATAATGTAAATTTGTATGAAAATACATTAGCAAATACACATAAAATAACGTATATTTGCATAAAATATATATACAAAATACACATTAAATAATGTAAATCTGTATAAAAATATATAAAAAATACACATAAAATAATGTAAAAGCGTATCAAAATAAATAAACAGAACATCAATAAAATAATGTAAATTTGGATGAAAATAAAGATGCAAAATACCCATATAATAACGCATATTTGTATAAAAATATATATACAAAAATACACATCAAATAATTAAATTAGTATTAAAATAAATATACAAAATGCACATACAATAAAGTAAATTTGTATTAAAATAGACATGCAAAATATACATCAATAATGTAAATTTGTATCAAAATATATATATGAATACATATAAAATAGAGTAAATATCTATGAAAATATACATACAAAATACATATAAAATGACGTAAATAAGTATAAAAATATATACATACCAAATACACCTAAAATAATGTAAATTCGTAACAAAATAAATAAACAAAATTCCGATAAAAAAAAGTATATTTATAATAAAATAAATATACAAAATACACATAAAATATCGAAAATTTGTATGAAAATAAATACAAAAAAACACGAAAATAATTGAAATTTGTATGAAAATAGATATACAAAATACACATATAATTAGTTAAATTTGTATTTTAATACATGTACAAAATACACATAGAATAATGTAAACTTGTATGAAATGAAAACAAATACACATAAAATAACGTACATTTGTATAAAATATATATACAAAATACACATAGAATAATTTAAAATCGTATCAAGGTAAATAAACAGAATATCAATAAAATAATGTAAATTTGTATGAAAATAAAGATGCAAAATACCCATAAAATAAAACATATTTTTATAAAAATACATATACAAAAATACACATAGAATAATTAAATTTGTATTAAAATTAATATACAAAATGCACATACATAATGCAATAAACACATAAAACAATGTAAATTTGTTTCAAAATATATATACGAATACAGATAAAATAACGTAGATTTCTATAGAAATATATGTACAAAATACACATGAAATGATATAAATACGTATAAAAACATATATACAAATATACACATTAAATAATGTAAATTCGTGTCAAAATAAATAAACAAAATATCAATAAAAGAATGTGAATTTGTAAGAAAATAGATATACAAAATACACATTAAATAACCTAAATTTGTATAAAACTATGTACAAAAATACACAAAAAATAATTTAAACTTGTATGAAAATAAATATACAAAATACACATAAAATTAGGTAACTTTGTTTTGATATACATATACAAAATACACATAAAATAAAGTAAATATGAATGAAAATATATAAACAAATACACTTAAAAGAAAGTAAATTTTTATTAAATATATATACAAAATACACATTAAATAATGTAAATATGTATAAAAGAAATATATACAAAACACAAATAGAATAATGTACAATCGTATCAAAATAAATACACAGATTGTTAATAAAATAATGTAAATTTGTATGAAAATAAAGATGTAAATACCCATAAAATAACGCATTTTTTATAAAAAATATATATACCAAAATACACATAAAATATTGAAATTTATATTAAAATATACAAAATACACATACAATAAGGTAAATTTGTCTTGAAATAGATATGCAAAATACACATAAAAAAATGTCAATTTGTATCAAAATATATACGAATACACACAATAAAATAACGTAATTTTTAATGAAAATATATATACAAAATGCACATAAAATAACACAAATACGTAGAAAAATATATATACAAAATACACATAAAATAATGTAAATTCGTATCAAAATAAATAAACAAAATTCCAATAAAAGAACGTATATTTGTAGGAAAATAAATATACAAAATACAAATAAAATAAATAAAATTTGTATAAAAATATATACAAAAATACATAAAAATAATTTAAATTTGTTTGAAAATAGATCTGCAAATACACATAAAATTAGTCAAATTTGCATTGAAATACATATACAAAATACACATAAAATAATGTAAATTTGTATGAAAATATATAAACGAATATACCTAAAATAACGTAGATTTGCATAAAATATATTTACAAAATATACATTAAATAATGTAAATATTTATAAAAATATATATACAAAATACACATTGAATAATGTAAAATCGTATCAAAATAAATAAACAGAATATCAATAAAATAATGTTAATTTATATGAAAATAAAGATGCAAAATACCCATATAATAACGTATATTTGTATAAAAAAATATATACAAAAATACACATCAAATAATTAAATTTGTATTAAAATAAATATACAAAATGCACATACAATAAAGTAAATTTGTATTGAAATAGATATGCAAAATACACATCAATAATATAAATTTGTATCAAAATATATATAAGAATACAAGTAAAATAGAGTAAATTTCTATGAAAATATACTTACAAAATACATATAAAATGATGTAGATAAGAATAAAAATATATATACCAAATTCACCTAAAATAATGTAAATTCGTATCAAAATAAATAAACAAAATTCCGATAAAAAACATATATTTATAGGAAAATAGATATACAAAATACACATAAAATAACGAAAATTTGTAACTATACAAAAACACAAAAATAATCTCAATTTGTATAAAATAGATATACAAAATACATATAAATAGTTAAATTTGTATTTAAATACATGTACAAAATATACATAAAATAATGTAAATTTGTATGAAATGAAAACAAATACACATAAAACAACGTACATTTGTATAAAATATATATACAAAATACACATAGAATAATATAAAATCGTATCAAAATAAATACAAAGAATATCAATAAAATAATGAAAATTTGTATGAAACTAAAGACGCAAAATACCCATAAAATAAAGCATATTTTTATAAAAATACATATGCAAAAATACACAGAGAATAATAAAATTTGTATGAAAATTAATATACAATGTGTATAAACAATAGGGTAAATTTGTATTGAAAAAATATGCAGAATACACATAAAACAATGTAAATTTGTTTCAAAATGTATATACGAATACACATAAAATAACGTAGATATCTATAGAAATATATATACAAAATACACATGAAATGATGTAAATACGAAAAAATATATATACAAATACACATTAAATAATGTATATTTGCGTCAAAATAAACAAACAAAATATTAATAAAGAAATATGTATTTGTATGAAAATAGATACATAAAATTATGTGTATTTGTATATTTATATTTATACAAATTTACATTATTTTATTAGTATTTTATTTATTTATTTTGATACGAATTTACATTATTTTGTGTATTTTGTATACATTTTTATACGTATTTACATTATTATGTGTATTTATATATATATATATATATATATATATATATATATATATATATATATATATATATATATATATATATATATATATATATATATATATAAATAAATTTATTTATGTATTTATATATATTTTGAAACAAATTTTATTACTTTTATGTATTTTGCATATCTATTTTATTTAAATTTCCTTATTTTATGTGCATTTTGTATATTATTTTATACAAATACATTTAATTTATTATGTATTTTTTTATATATATTTTTATAAAAAATGAGTTATTTTATGGGTATTTTTTTCATTTATTTTTATACATATTTATATATATATATATATATATATATATATATATATTTGATATATATATTTATATATTATTCTATTTATGTTTGTATATATATATTTTATACATATTTACATTATTTAATGTGTAATTTGTATATATTTATATACAAATTTACGTTATTTTTTGCATTTGTTTATATTTTCATTCAAATTTACATTATTTTTGTGTATTTTGTATATATATTTCAATACAAATTTACCATTTTATATGTATTTTATATATTTATTTCAAACAAATTTGAATTATTTTTGTGTATTTTTATATAGTTTTATACAAATTTACGTTATTTTATGTGTATTTTGTATATCTATTTTCATACAAACATTATTTATTGATATTTTGTTTATTCATTTTATACATTTATATTATTTAATGTCTATTTTGTATATATATTTTTATATATATATATATAATATATATATATATATATATATATATATATGTATATATATATATATATATATATATATATATATATATATATATATATAGATATATATATATATATATATATATATATATATATATATTACATATAGATATATATATATATATATATATATATATTTCTAGATATATATATATATATATATATATATATATATATATATATATACATATATATATATATATATATATATATATATATATATATATATATATATATATATATATATATATATATATATATATATATATATATATATATATATATATATATATATATATATATATATATATATATATATATATATATATATATATATATATATATATATATATATATATATATATATATATATATATATATATATATATATATATATATATATATATATATACATAATTCTACGCCATTTTATGTGCATTCGCATATATATTTTTAAACAAATTTACATTGTTTTTTGTGTATTTTGCATACTTTTTCTATACAAATTTACCTTATTTCTTGTGCATTTTGTATATTATTGATATTCTTCTATTGGTATTTTGTTTATTTATTTTGGTACGAATTTACATTATTTTATGTGTAATTTGAATATATATTTTTATAAGTATTTACATCATTTTATGTGTATTTTTTATATAATTTTTTTATAGAAATCTACGTTTTTTTATGTGTATTCGTATATATATTTTGAAACAAATTTACATTGTTTTATGTGTGTTTTGAATATCTATTTCAATACAAATTAACCTTATTGTATGTGCATTATGTATATTTATTTTAATACAAATTTAATTATTTGATGTGTATTTTTGTATATATATTTTTTTTTTAATATGCTTTTTTATAAGTATTTTGCATCTTTATTTTTGTACAAATTTACATCATTTTAATTGATATTCTATGTATTTTTTTAATACGATTTTATATTGTTCTATGTGTATTTTGTATATTTTTTATTTTACATATTACATTATTTATTGTGCATTTTCTATATACATTTTATACAAATATACGTTACTTTATGTCTATTTGTTTATATATTTTCATACAAATTTACATTATCTTATATGTATTTTGCATATGTATTTCAATACAAATTTACCTAATTTTATATGTATTTTGTATATCTATTTTCATACAAATTGAAATTATTTTTGTGTATTTTTGTATATATTTTTATACAAATTTTAGTTATTTTTATATATTATTTTGTATATTTATTTTCCTTCATATATACATTCTTTTACTGATATTTAGTTTATTGAATTTGATACGAATTTACCTTATTTTAGTTGTATTTTGTATACATATTTTTATACGTATTAAATCATTTTATTTGTATTTCTTATATATATTTTCTTAGAAATTTACGTTACTTTATGTGTTTTCGTATATATATTTAAACAGATATATACATTATTTGATGTTTGTTTTGCATTTCTATTTCAATACAAATTTACCTTATTGTATGTGCATTTAGTATATTTATTTTAATACAAATTTAATTATTTTATGTGTATTTTTGTATATATATTTTTATATAAATATGCGTTATTTTATGGTTATTTTGCAATTTTTTTTTCATTAAAATTTACTTTATTTTATTGATATTCTGTTCATTTATTTTGATACGATTTTTCATTATTCTATGTGTATTATGTATATATTTTTTATACATTTTTCCATTATTTAATGTGTATTTTGTATATATATTTTATACAAATTTACGTTATTTTATGTGTATTTGTTGATATATTTTGAGACAAATTTACAATATTTTATGGGTATTTTGTATATATATTTCAAAGGAAATTTAGATTATTTCATAGTTATTTTGCATACATATTTTTATACGCATTTACATTATTTAATGTGTATTTTGTATATGTTTTCTCATACAAATTTACATTATTTTATTGGTATTTTGTTTATATATTTTGATACGAATTACATGATTATATGTGTATTTTGTACATATTTTTCATACGTATTTACATTATTTAATGTGTATTTTGTTTATATATTTTTATAATAATCTACGTTATTATATGTGTATTTGTATAAATATTTTGATACAAAGTTACAATATTTTATGTATTTTGTATATATATTTCAATTCAAATTTAGCTTATTTTATGTGTATTTTGTATATCTATTTTCATACAAATTTAATTACTTGTGTGTATTTTAGTATATAGTTTTATACAAATTTACGTTATTTTATGTTTATTTTGTTGATTTATATTCATGCAAATATACATTCTTTACTATTATTTTGTTTATTTATTTTGATACGAATTTACATTATTTTATGTGTATTTTGTATACATACTTTATACGTATTTACTTCATATTATGTGAATTTTGTATATATATTTTTAAAGAACTCTACGTTATTTTATATGTATTAGTATATATATTTTGAAGCAAATTTACATTGTTTTATATGTATTTTGCATATCTATTTAGATACAAATTTACCTTATTGAATGTACATTTTGTATATTTATTTTAATACAAATTCAAATATTTGATGTGTATTTAGGTATATATATTTTTTTATAAAAAATGCGTTATTTTATGGGTATTTTGCATCTTAATTTTCATACAAATTTACATTGTTTTATTAATATTCTGCGTATTTATTTTGATACGATTTTAGATTATTCTATTTGTGATAGGTATATATTTTTTTTATACATATTTACATTAATTAATGTGAATTTTGTATATATATTTTATACAAATTTACGTTATCTTAAGTGTATTTGTTTATATATTTTCATTCAAATTTAATTATTATTTTATGTGTATTTTGTATTTGTATTTCAATACAAACTTACCTAATTTTATGTGTAT